>NW_009259308.1:6827913-6896092 GCF_000687185.1 Egretta garzetta | reverse complement strand
GATTAATCCTGTCTCAATTGCTCTTGTTTTGACCAAACATATCATTCTGCTCCAAAGGATCAAGGCAGTGGTGAGAGAAAAGTAGGGAGGCCTCAGCAGACTGCTGCAACTCTTCTGTTCCTACCTAATGGCCAATGCCACCTCTGAGGACCAGCTCTCAAAGCACCTGTACCCCAGCTCAAGGTTTTAGTGCACCAATGACCATAATGTCAGCAAGTATTTGACCTACACACAGTTTTACCAACGCTGTTCTGTCTGACCCCTCACTTCAGAAGGGCATCAGAACACATGCACTCTTAAAAACTCAGAATGTTCCCCATTTCTGCCACTGCTTTATTGTCTGCTTTCACTGTACGTATTGAAGTTGCTAGCAGAATTACTTAGCCTCACATCAGTAAAAACCTAACAACAAATGTTTTACACAGGACAAATCCTTTGTCGCTGGCCTTCTTAGGTGTTCAAATCTTATCTCATGCAACAGAGCTTTGGTTAGACTCCCACATTCGCGACTACAAAGGTTACAGAAGAAATGAAGGACCTTGTCTCCCAGTGAGCCTCGCTATCCTTTCAAAACCAAACTGATTGTTCTTGGATGTAGATGGGGGACATTCCGTACCTTCACAGATGGAGAGCATGTTCTGTATGTTGAAAATGCCTGTGAGGTAATATTTCAGCCGAATCTATTGTCTGTCACATCTGGTATTTTGAATAATCGGTTAAGTGAACAGTAAATTAAATTAAGCCACGCCAGTGTCATAAACCTAAAGTGCATTTCCAAAGGTTCTCCCACATGAAAAAGGAGTTGGCTTAGCAGGCTTTAACATCCTGACTCTGAGATCCTTAATTGCAAATAAATCAACAGCCTATGTGGTTGCACCTATGGAATAGCCCCCTAGAGTGGATTAAAAATAAATACTTATGAGAAAAGAAAGTGACAATACAGATGGATTTTCCTTCATAGAAACCTGCCACAAATGAAGGGCTTATGATGATGACAACCAGAGGTAAGAGACTAAACTAGAAATATTCAGGGAGACGCTGTCCCGGTGGTGCTTCCTTTGCCTGCCCCAGGTATAGCAGGTTGGCTCTGGTAGAGCAGGAGACGGCGGCTGCCCTGCACTCCTGCTGGCCTCACCGGTCGCCCTCTTGAGCCGCGGTGGTAAAGGAGCTGCAGGAAGGTTTTGTCTGCCTGACGCTGGGATGAGTGAGTCTGGTGCCCTAAGCAGCTACTATCCAGAGGGCTCTGGATGTACCCCAACATGTTCTCCTGTCTCCTGGAGCTGCTGGCTGTATCACTCCAGTATCAACCGAAAGAACGATCTCACGGTCAAGTAACATAAAGCAGCAGCTAATTTGTAAGCTTGTCCTTGGGGATGCTCTGCACAGCCTAGCAAATGCAGTGATTGTACCGATTTCAGACGAAGGATTGGCTTTTCGTACACCTCTAACATCACTGAGCACCATGCTTTACCAATAAAGGGCTAATGAACCAAAACAGTTGTTCATATGTTTTCTTACTCCTTCTCTGAAATGTCACAATAAATCTATATTGCTGGATAACAGCAAGCAGATGGATATCGTAGCTTGTAATTTGGCATAGGTATTCTCAATCAAGTCAAAGATTAATTCTCCCCAATGATAACCAGCTTTCTCATTTGTTAGAAGCCCATTATCATTTTCTAAAAGGTTTTTCTCAGGACAAGGGTAAAACCAGCTCTCTTTGTCGTATTGCTTTATCCATTACGGAGAGAACGAGGGATGGATTTCTGGAAACAAGGTGGAGTTAATCACAGAAAATGACATATTCACATGAGCATATGAACAATAGCAAAAATTTCCTAGAAAAACTTTTTGATGGTGCACATGGCTTCATGGAAGGCATCTCCTGTTGTTTTGTGAGCAGTCTGGGAAATACTTTTTGCCAGCTTCATTAGGATTGCTGTTTCCTCAATGTGAATTAAAAATAAAAAAGATCAAAATGAAAGAAAAAACTCTTTCCTGAGACACAGTCCTCTTGCAATAGCACAACAAATGCATTCTTTTTTCTAAAACTATCTAACTAAATTGCAGTATCATTTCTAATTACCTGGAAAGGCCTAAAATTTGTAAGTGAATGCAAACCCCAGCAAATAAGATGAGCTTCAGCCCTGACTTCCAGCTCCTGCTTTGTCCCCAGTCCTGCAGGAGGTATGTAGCATGTCTGGGAAGAAAATTTACATTTCCTAACTCTTCTTCCTCTGATTTTAGGATTTCATGAAACACTCCTAAAAACATCCCCTTAAGGTATTTGTTACCCTTGAATTTTTTTTGCTAATGAGCTCCTAATTGTGGCATAGCAAGTTCATCAACTACTGTACTTTTATAAAACAAAGTGGTACGGCAGCTAATTATTTGTTAAACTCATTATCAGAGCTCTGCTACTGTAAAATTTTATAGCTATTGAATTTTCCAGCTGGCATTCTGCTGCAGGACATTTGGTAAGGACTCTAGCAGAGGTCTTCTGCCAGACCTCAGGGGGTCAGTCGCAGATGTTCAAGGTGGGTACACACCAACATGTCACTCTGAACTGCAAGGGCTGTCGAAATGTGGACACTTTCTCCTTGCTCCTCCTAGAGAAACAATAATCAGTGGCTTATATTGCTGGTCCCAGCAAGGGTCAAGCAGTGACTGTCCAAACTTACCATACACATCATAACCCGATTTAAAGTATCTTAGTGTCACAGTTATTTCCTTTCATTGTTAAAAAGGCAGTTCTGCATCAAACTTACCAATAAACAACTTTCAAGGAAAATAAAGGCAAAAGATATCTTCAGAAAAGCCTAAGACTTAAACAACCCAAGCCTGCTAATATTAATTGGGGTTAGGACCGCTCTTAAAACCCTGAAGTAATAAAACACAGTGATGTGAGAGGCTTTAGAGCTCCTGCTTTTCTCACAACCCTTAGCACCTCTATTGGGGCATCTCAGAGCATCCCTAGGCACTCACTGAAGTCCAGGGAAATCTCTCCACTGACCCTCATGGGCACTGGGGTAGGATCAGAACAGGTGATCGACAAGTTTTCACTCTCTGCCCACTAAAGAACAATGTATCAGTACACAATTAACAAAAATCAATAGCTTGGTTAGTTATTGATTAACAGAAATACTACAGTGCTCTTATGATTTCAAATTGTTCCTGATTAATGGAAGAGGCAATGAAATTTAAACAATGATCTCACTGTGTTGGAAGCACAGTGTGGGAGAGCGTGGGCAGATAGGTGACTACAGCACTGACTATGGTGTCTTACATCTTGCTCTGGAAACGTGGATTAGCCAAGCCTGTCTAAATAGGGAACCTGAACTGGAAAATATGTTTCTGTATTAATCCTGGGGTTAAGACACTTCAGTATTCTGCCCCAGCAGATAATTCTATTTCTTTAATCTGTTGGGAGAATGGTTCATTCCCTTTTCTGCCTCACTGGTATCTGGTGTGAGTCTCCCTAACGGGCGAGGCTCACCATCCCCCAAACCGTCATTGCACTGTGGTGGTTAATAGTTGCTCCAGGCCATTCCCAACTTCTCTTTCAACTCCCTGCTCTAGTGCATCGAGATTAAGGAACAATGAATAAACAATAAGCCCATGTCTCCACCAAAGAAATGAAATGTTCCAGCCTGTATGCAGGAGAGCTGAAAAAAATTTAAATACAGTTGTGTCATCTACTCCAGCTTTGCGAATCTGAGCTCTGAGTCAGCCTTCCTCTTCTCAGTCACTGAAATTGCAATGTCTTCCAATAGTCCTGCAATTCTTCCCACAGCCCCTGGGAACTCAGACTTCTGGGAAGAGTCAGAAGCCAACACTGATGGGACAAAAACAAAACTACCAAAACCACTCAAGCACTTGCCCGGCAATGGTGTCCCTTAAAATGGTGCGTATTGAATCAGCAAGTCGCTTCCAAAGAGTGCCTGCATGCAGAGAAGCCAACCAGAGCACCTTCCAACACTGACATTAGATGCTACATAGAACAAGCAAACCACTAAAATTATCTATTTGGAAAAAGGGAGAGTTAGATTTCCAAAACTGCTAGTGAGGTTGTAGACTAGAAAGTTTTGGAAAGAGGGATCATGTTTCCAGTTCCACCACTGACTTGCTTTAGATGTGAACACGGTCTTTGCTGCACTGAACAACATGTAACACAAATCTGCCATGCAGTGAGGCAAATAGATTGCAAAAAATTCAGGAATCCTCAATGTAAAAACTATTATATTACAAAATCACATTGCTACGCAATACTCATTCTTCTATTTAGGCTGAATGTGGATGCAGCCTACTATAATCTTCTATTATAAAGAAAACACCAGTAAAAACCAAAAAAGACCTACCAACCTCTCCTACAGATAAAACCAAAACAGGCTTCATTGACTTGAAGGCAGTACTTCACCATGTGTATCAAAAATAGTTATGCATTTATACTTAAAAAAATAATAACCCTATTCTATTTGATAGTTGGTGATACTGAATTAATAATTTTAGCAAATCAGAAGGAAGTTAACGTAATCCTCAATTTGCTTTACATCTTCAAAGTCACCTACGGCATTTTACAAGTCAGGTAATATTATCACAGCTGGACACCTAGGTAATCTTTTGAGCTCTTTTTTCTTTTCAAAATAAATGTTACAGATTTACCATGATACTACTAAAATCGCTGTTAATTTACTTCAAAAGATGAAAGAAAACAGGTGAATTAACAGAGCCTTGAACTCCATCAAACTGAACAGAAATGCCAGCAGGCCACAATACAAATGCAAGGTCCAAGGCTGCAGATGGACCAGCAACGAGAACCTCCTGCCACACCTCCCCATTTCAGGGGAGGTTTGGATTGAACCTCCTCCATCCTGGCTTTTCGTTTGTCCTTTGATCCAAAGCTGTGTGATTTGCAGAAGATGGCAGATGGTCCATGAGAGCAAACGTGCTATTTGAAAACATCAGGTTGGCTCTTTGAGGCCAAAACTGCGAGAGCTAACAAGGACCCCAACACTGAACTATATGTATCTTTTCAGTCTGGCGTTCACACTCGGGAAGCCACTCGAAAAGCATAATGGGCTCAAAACACTGAGACTAGGAAAGATTCAGCTTTAATTAGCATCCAGTTGAAAATATCGATTTTAACCCTTCTTCTTTGGGGCACAACTCCTGTTGAGATTAACCAGTACCTCACCTCCTGGAAAAAGCATGGCTGTGCCTATAAATTAAGTGCAGTTTAAAAGCTCAAGACAGATGTACCCGCCCCACAGGAAAACGCTGTCAGTTGTCTCTGTGCCTAAGGATCCAAATGGTTGATTTAAACCAGCGAGCACAAATTATTTGTCTTTCCTGAAGAGGACAGATGTTAGATTTGTCACCAGTTGGATTTCTTTCTTACTGAAAAATCCCGCAAACGTGAAGTGCATGAGCAACACCCACCATCCCTGCCTACGTGGGCTGCAGTGGGACGACACACAGGAGTGATTTCCACCACACGCATCTTCTCAGGCTCCCCGTGACCCCAGTGGTGCTTTCTTATGGGCACCAGGTAAAAAATTACTAAGGTACTCCACAGGAAAATACTATTAAAATGAAATCTCAAGGGATGCTGTGATCTTATTTACCCCTACGTTGCCTTCTAGCACCGTTCAGGACACCTCAAAGACAGCAGCCACAAAACCTGCTGTGCAGAGACACACTCTCCACTTGTCATCAACGGTGCAAGGCGAAAGTCCTAACATTGCTGTGTAAGGACCTGGTATAGGAAATCACTTGCAAGTTCATGGTAGTAGTCTGATTTTATTGAGTTTTTTTACTGAACAATCATTTCATTTTGTGTTTGACCATGGCTCCAGTCTAACTTTTAGCAATTGCAGAATATTATAGCCAAGGCATACTCACTGTGTAAAAGCCTGGTGTAAATACTTAGTGACCACCAAAGGCTCTCTCCACTACCTTTCTGCATACAGTAGTCAATGTTTACTCTTAGAATTCCTTTAAATATATGTTACTCACACGAACATTCATCTCAGTTGCTTCCCTTAAAGCGTGATTGCTATGGGATACTATTGCCTGCTTTGTAAATAGAGCTTAAAAAAAATTAATCCATATATATTTCATATACAAACATTTACATATCAGAAAAGCCTAATCAAAACCTCCTTGCTTTCTATGTCAACCGTCATAGATGTTTTAGCAACCAGCAAACTTATAAAAAAAAAAACCAAACCCAAAACATATTTGTCTTCTTACATAAACTATAATAGCAATGTAACGTAAAAAGTTAGAGATCTAAATGACACTTGAATAGGGGGACCTGTAAAAGCTGGAATGATTGATTTCAAAATGTTTTCAGGCATTATAAATAACCTTTAAGTGTCTCTTCTACCCTGATTTGCATAAGTGATTGACAGTTCATTAGATATGGGGGAAAAAAACAGACAAAAACAAAGCTGAGACAGTACCAGGGACTTTGGTCTAAACAAGGACCTGGGGGAGCGACTGTGACTTTGTGAAAGAAAAAGGCCAGTACATAGTCCTTCTGCAGAGCTCATAATTAGGAGAGGGTCAATCAGTGCTGCTTCAGTCTCAGATCACCAAAACATCTATTGCAGATTCACCAGGATTAGCAGTGGGTTTGCGCTGCGCTCTGGAAAAGCTGTGAAAATTGACGTACAAATCAGAGCTGGAGACTACGACAGCCTGAGCCAGTGTGGGACCTGCACAGGAACTTCATAGGACTGCCATAGGAAATTCATAGGACTGCCATAGGAAATTCATAGGACCGCCATGGGAAATTCCCCCCAACATCCAAAGCGTTTCCCACCCCTGCCGGGGCTGGAAGCTCCCCTCTCGCCATGCCTGGGTGAGCACCAGCCTCGCAAAAACGCCTGCCCAAGTTTACAGCATTTCTTAGCCAGGTAAGAAATACAAGGCTTTTGCTCATGGACAGACAGATCCATTTGCTCTGAGCTGTAGCCCAAGGTAGCAGTTACAGGGCATGAAAAGGGAGGATGGGAGAGCGGGGAAAGGAATGAAGACAAGGGAAGATAATTGAAAGTACCAGTGCATTAGTTATGTTGCATATATCTAATGTAATTAGTATTAATAAGCTGTCAGTCAGAAGATGTAGTTGTTAAAAGGCAGTTTCAATAGGGGAAAATGATAATTGAACTCCTCCATGTATTTGTCTGTACTTATTTATTCTGCTGGCTTTTTCAGTTCATTGCTATGGATGCACGTTTAGCAAAAGTGAAATTGAAGCAGCAAACTGAGTTTTTTGTTTATTAGCTACAAAAAAAATTACACTCTATTGCTCTGAGTAGTGCCAACCATAGGAGGAAGGCTCAGGAAGGGCAATGGTTCGGTTCTGCACTTGGCTCTCACTCAAACCACAATGTTTTCAAGTTATAACTTTAAATTAATTCTATTTTGCAATATATATACTCATTCCTATGGTACCTGGCATGGTACTGCTGCTACTTTATTCTCTACTAGTGGGTAAAGACACTCCAGATGCTCTGCAGGGTCCTGCATTGTGGTTTAACACTGCAGTTTCTAAAGCCGGTCAAATCACGTGCAGTGAATAATGTATTCAATAATTTCCCCCCTTTTTTTTAATTTTTCAATTGTCTGCAAGCAGCTTACAGTGTTCCCCAAAGTGTCTGTAATGAGAAATTAGGCACTAAATATTTTATACAAATAGTTATTAGTCTGTATCTTGATCACAAGCAGCTTGCTGCGGATTCAAGTGGGATGTGAGGATTTGGATTGGATTTGTATTTCTGACTGTAAATTGGCCACCTCTAGCTCCTAGAGCTTACTTTCTCTGCTTCTCAAAGCAGCCCTCGTGACAACAGTTGGGGTATTTCAGGCTCCAGCATTCAGATGGCCAAGCTTAAAGTTACATTAGCTGTGATCGCTCTCAAATATCCCTGGTACATCATCTATACCGTGAGTACCTCCGAAGCCTCAGAGCTATGTACAAGTACCGCATCCCTATTTTAGAGTGGGGGAAGCAAAAACAGCATCAGACATGACTTTGGCTGCATGGAAGA
This sequence comes from Egretta garzetta, assembly GCF_000687185.1. NCBI lineage: Eukaryota > Metazoa > Chordata > Aves > Pelecaniformes > Ardeidae > Egretta > Egretta garzetta. The sequence continues at coordinate 6,888,035 of NW_009259308.1, read as the reverse complement.
AGTCTTGACCTATAAGAAGTCCTGACTTTTACACCCAGTGTCAAGAAATCTTTCCTCTTCACCTTGACAAAAGAGCCTAGCCCATGTGCCAGACCGTGCATCACCCCCTGCATGGTCCCTCAGGTGCCCTTTCAGTACAGTTCTCTGCCTCCGGCCGCTCCTCACATCCAAATGGAGCACTGGGAGTTAATATTAGAATCAAATAATTATTTGGTTGGAAAAGACCTTTAAGATCATCAAGTCCAATTGTACCTGTCCACTACTAAACCATACCTCTAAGCACCTCTTCCACCTGTCTTTTAAATACCTCCAGGGATGGGGACTCAACCACATGCCTGGGTAGCCCATTCCAGTGCCTGATAACCCTTTCAGTGAAGAAATTTTTCCTAATATCCAATCTAAACCTCCCCTGGCACAACTTGAGGCCATTTCCTCTCGTCCTATTGCCTGTTACCTAGGAGAAGAGACCAACACCCACTTTGCTACAACCTCCTTTCAGGTAGCGGCAGAGGGCAATAAGGTGCCCCTTATTATTAACACCAGGAATTTACATTCTGTGTGTCATATAAGTAAGAAATGCTACTTTTTTTGTCATTTAAATCACCTGCTAAATTTAAGGAGTCTGTAAGTTGTAAAACCATGGCCACCTTTCCATAAAGGCTGGAAAATTATAAAAGCACTCCCCAACTACTGTAACCAATTTTTAAATTCTGAGTTTTTGTAAAATCTGGGATGAAGTGACTGAAGGTCTTGGCAGGCTGTAATAGTTCACATCAGCTCATGTTATCAAAATGAAATATTTCTGAAACAGTACCATTCCAGGCAAGGGATACATGGCATTTTCTCACTCAGGCTACTAAGGGAAAAAATAGACCTTCGAGGTGAGGAGGAAGAAAAATGGGAACTGTGACATGGCCAGAGCCCCTGCTCCTGCGTCCAACACCCTGCCCTGCATGGGGTCACGGGGAAGCCAAAGTGGGGCTGCAGAGACACCAGACCTCTGGCCTGGCCGTATCAGGGCTCTCCAATGGCTTAGTGTGACTAACTTGGATTGTTACAGTTGGAGCTTTGTTTGGAAAACCTTGATTGCTTTCTAAATGTAATTAATTGTTGCCATTTGTTGCAGTTATTGAGAATGAGGCCCCACACAGCGCTTGGCGGAACGTGAGGATGCAGAGAAGCTCACAGTCCATCAGCACCGCCCCAGGAACCGTCTTAGGCCCCATCAAGCAGAAAGTCATGTGGTGGAAATGCGCTCCTGGAGCTATCTGGGACCTCCCTCTGGTGTTTCCTTCTTTTCCTCTTCCTCCTGTCAAGCTCCAAAGTAAAAATACGTGATTCCGGTGTTTTTAGGACAGGGAAGACTGAAGAGGAACAGATGTCCTTCCAAGGCCTTTCACCTTTTCAGGACGAAATGTTTGCAAGGAGCTTTGGACAGAGGATTTTGTGGTCATTAAATAGCTTGTCCCATATTTACAAATAAGGATCCAGTTGAGGTACAACTCCTTTGTAGAGAGAACTTGTTTCTGAACTTCATGCCCAGAGGCAGGGCTCATTTCCAAGACGCCTGGCTGCTCCTCAGCCTCCCCAGCCATGGGGGGACCATTTGCCCACCCCCTTACAGAGCAAGAGACTCCCCAGAGACACACAAATGACGCTGGGGTCCCTCTTCTTGAGGCAGTGCTGATACAGGAGCTGGCCCCATCACTGGAGACAGGATTTCTACCCATTTTCTGAGTTGTTTATTCACACAGGGACAAAAATTATTTTCTTCCAACCAGGTTTTCTTGTGTCAGTCATTCAACATGTTCCTATGTTTTTTTTCTTCCTTTCTTATTACCTTTTCTGATAGTAAAGACGTTGCAGATGGGCATCAAACTGTGCAAAATGTAAATTATGATTGGGTAGAGTCAGAACATAAAAAATAAGTTATTTGGATGCATTTTTTTTCCTAAGGACCACAGCACATATGGCATGCTAAACAAATGTCTCGTGTTCATTAAGGCTAAATGAGACAGGTTAGAGAATCATGGGCACCAAATGGAAAACTCGGGGAAAAAAACACTGGCTGGCAACTCATTCTGCTGATAATATTTTTTGGATGTTTCCCTCCTGCCCTCTCTCCCTCTTTTTTTTTTTTTAAACTGCAAGGACATTTTTGCAAATATTTCACAAATATCTGATGGCTGTTGCTTAGGAATCTGTCCTCCCCACTGTGCCTTCCTCATTTGGAGGTCATAAACTTCAGTTTGTGAAATCATAATTATCTTGCTAGCCAGCAACTCTGATGTCACAAATGGAGGATTATGATGACTTCAATGAAAAAAGCAGCAGCGGGAGAAAATGAACTCCTCAGCCACCAAGAGCTTGTTGTCCTCCCCCCAGAAAAAGATACGGTGGAGAAAAATATCAGCAGAGTGATCTCCAAATAGACTATTTGCTGTGTGGTATCACTGCCTCTTTCAGAATGTGATGGTAATTTCTGCCTTATGCCAGTTTAACACAGACTTCCACTTTATTTTAACGCATAGCAGGTCTTATACTTAATGTAATAGCAGACTCTTGCTACTTCTTGTGGAGCTCATACAGAGACCTCAGAGTTCTTCTATAAAAATGAAATGAGCCTCCCTTTAACCCTTAGCAAAATGAAATGACCAAGATTCACCACAAGGTCACCTGCGCCTGAGGCTTCACTACTGCTGGGTAATTCGGCACTGTGTTTAATGTGTAACTATCCTTATTGCTTGTTATTAAGCATCCCCACCAGCCTAACTCACAAAATTCAATAACTAGTAGTGGGTGAAAACGTCTCTCCCCAAAAATGGGGGAGAAGAGAAGAGGGAACACAGCGGAGCCAGGACCATCCTGATGCATTTCCCCTCTCTGTATTCATGGGTTATCCCCTCCCTGCACTACAGACCAGAAAACACATATTCCTCACCTAGGCGTTATTTAATTGTTGGAACTATGACTAGAATGATGCCACTGACTTTCCTCCAGGATAGACACTCTGGGAACATGATTCAGCAATTCTGAATGCCATTATTTTGAATAAAGCTATCAATGCTCCTGAAGATTTTGGAATACAAGTAGATTTCTATTGTCACTATAAATGCTAGTGCGTGTCTCTTGGGCATCAAATAAAATACATTTCAATGTTACTGTCTGCTTGAATGAGACATTAAAAGAGCTATATTCTGAATTCCTGCCTTTTTATAAAAATGTGAACTAATAGCACGATGACACAGTTCTACTATCTCTTCCGACCGCTGATTTCAGGCACTCCCTCACAATACATCGATGTGCAAAAGCAGCAGAGCACTGGGACCAACCCCAAATCTGGAAAACGCAATGGATTCTGCCACACCAATGAGAACGAAAGTATTTAATGCCAGAGGCTTGGAAAAACCTGAAATTCCCAAACCGCAACCATGTTCCCTGCCACTTGGCACTGGTACTGGGCTGTGTAACTCGTGGGGGGGGGAATAGGCGGTGGCAACTGCATGCTTGCAGAAGAGCCGTCTTCCAAGGGCGTATCACAGCAACAGCATTCTCAACTTCCCGGCTGCAGATTTCAGCAGCAGAGGGGAGAACACGGGGGGAAATAAAAGCACAACAGCTGTAGTGCCACAGGCCCCTGGCCTAAGGAATATGTTGGGAGACCGATGCGCACACCCACTATTCTCAATCATTAGAAACAACATATGGTGGGTTGGTGTTCGTGCTGCCTTTCTCTGCCTGCCCTGTTTCTGCTCAAGGTATAAGTAAATTAAGAGAAAGTCAGGCTGCGCATGTGAGCAGAGCATCACAGAGTGCAGAACCGTATGGGGTCAGAAGGATGTGTAAATTCTTTATCAGGGTTATTTAAAATCTTCACCACATCTTCATCAATTCTAAAAGCTCCAAAGGCACTGAAAAATTATCCCATTTTGTCTTTGTGTGGCTGAAACCTTGCTGTGCTTTTTTCTGTTCCCACTGCAGCCGATATGCCCTGTCATTGCCATCATTGTTCACAAACTCCCAAAACACAGAGCATAAAAGAATAACATGGCATTTGCAAACAGGGTGACAATAATTGAGATGGCTCACCCATCCCCAAGAGCACCCCGCAACCTCTTTCTCTGTATTAACTACGACACAGGGAGGTATATATTGGCTCGTGAAATAGGCCAAAACACCCATTGCTCTCCTTGGGAACAGCCCCACAGCGTCAGCCAAACACCTTGGCCTGTGTGGAGTGGCCCATGGGTGCCCAGACGTGGGAGACAGATCCTGCAAAACACCTTTCACGTGGGCTGCCCTGCAGCAGCCACAGCGGCCACATGAGTACGGAGGGCAAAGATCAGTCTTGGAGCATTAGGAGAAAACACAGAAATGGCACAGGATAGCAGTTCAGATAAAGGCATAGACTCACAGCACTGCAAGGACATCAGCTGAGATAGATATGTTACTAACACAAAAGATCTGGAGATCACGAGACGCGCACAGGAAAAAAGAAAAAAAGTCTTTAATTCTACTTCTGTCAAAAGCAGGATTATGAATTTCTCCTAACACTTAGACTGCTTTTGATGTTGCAAAAGGTGACGCGAGAAATGCCATTGCTGCCAGATGACCCGGGGACGGCAACGCCAGGCACTGCTACAATACTGACTCATCGCGAGAGCTCAGGAGAAATGACACAAGAGTTGGTGTCACAACTGTGGAGTTAACCTCTGTCACCTCTCTATTTAGCTGCCTGAGTTTCTCCCTTAATGAAGCAGTTTGATTTATGTAGAAGTCATTTGCCTTCATAATAAATTTATTAAATGATCATCTTTTTTTCCCTCCAGATTTGTCACTTGAAACGTGGTAATTGGTGTTTAAACCTGCAGTGGCATGTCATCAGACGAGTTCAAACAACGTTACATGTTCCTTGCTCTCCATACCATAACACAGCTCGGCTGTCAGCGCTAACTTGGGGACAGGAGGACTCCAAAGACAAGGAAAAATGCTGGCGTGAAGATGCTGCCTTGGAATGCTGATAGCAGCTTCTTTGCACTCCCTCAGCAACATGAGACTTAGCAAGAACTGGGGAGCAGCACGACAAGCATTGGTACCTGAAGTGGTAACCTGGGGGTCAGTGCCGGCTCTAAAACACTATCTCGGTTCAGTAAAGTGCTTCAGCAAACAAGAAATCCAACGAATTCAATGAGGACTAATTACATGGTTAACATTAGACGTGTTTGAGTATGTTGCTGAATCAGATCCTAATCTCTCACTCTCCTGGCATCTCAAAACATGAAAACAAGTAAGACCGTGCCAAGAATCTGCTATAAAAATAATTGCTTTTAGTTTAAAAAACTAAGTTATAAAATACCTATAGAGTTGCAATTGGTCTTATTTTCTCTGCAAGCATCATTTTATATTAGATCGTTGTTTTTCACTTACAATTTGAATCAAAAAAGTACTTCTGTTTTAATTAGTTTTATAAATTTGCTGAGCTAAATGAATACAGTAGTAAAATCAAAACTACAGAAAATTTGCGTAATCTGAGCAGACTCTATTACTTGTGGAACAAATTGTAAATCTACTGCTTAATTAAAATTATTTGAAATGCCAAGATGTGAAAACTCTGAATTATGCTGCCATACAAAATCTACAGCTCATCTTAATAAATTACGATAGCCTCAGCTACAAAATGTTGTCGTTTGCAAGGTTTCCATCTACAGATGTAAATTCTTTCCCATGTTATACATATACTTTTAGGACCTTGTTTGCATCCTGATTTGACCAATGACTGCATAAAACAGCACTTGAGCTTCTGTTGGGAGTTGCAATGACTGAGAAAATAACGCAACTGGAAGAGAAGAAATTTCGAAACGTGGCTTGCGAGGTGTCAATGCATTAGCCCATTTAACTCCTGAGTCCTTAAAGCTTCCTCAGGTTAGTCGAGAGGAGCAGCAACCGCCAATGCTGCAGCTCAGCATGCCAGAATTACCCAGAAAGCGTGGCGTTTCCAAAGAGCCCAGCATCCTTGAAAGCACATCGCTGCCTCACCCAGTGGGTGATCAATCCAACACTTTGCCATATTTTTGCAAGGACCACAGTCCAGATGTAAGCCTTTCTTCCCCAGAATATCATACAGGCTGCCAAGCGATGAAACCCATTGCCCCAGGAGCAGCCTGCAGAAGCAGCCGAACGTGCCTCACGCTGCAGACAGCTTCTGGTGCCCTGAACCACACCTAAAACTTTGCTGGAAGGTTTCTGCAGATGATCTGCTCTGGGGAAATCAGCTGGTGTGCAAAGATGAGCAGTCCTCCATGGCCAAGGATTTAGATGGAGAACAGAAGAGTTTTACATTCGCTCTACACCACTAATTGGGGACTACTGTTCTAGATAATAATCTTCGTTTTCTCAAAACCCATTATAATCAAAGTGTAACTTAAACTGCACTTCTCTTTCCTCGCGACGGCTCCGTGTCAAAGCACTGTGAGCGGCAGAGATTAGCAATATTTGATTTCAGCTTTCAGGGCATTAATAATCGTGAAATTGCTCTTATAAGCAGGGTTTCCTTGCCCACTGGCCGCTCTGTAGATTGCTAGGAGAAAACCTACCCAGAAATACAGAAATTGTATTTCTGTACAGCTCTGCCAGCTGGCCACACCATTATGCACATAATTCCTTCTACTTGGGTTTCTCAGTAGGAAAAAAAAAATCCTAGATTGAATACATCTTAGGAATTTCAATTTAATTAAGAGGATGACGAGGAAATAAAGGCAGGAGGGTGTTTATTATTGTAATAGCTTTCTACCTGCATTGCACTGATACATCTATGCCCGTGCTCTAGTGGAAAAAATCTGTGCAATCTGTACTATGTCATCGCGGACATCAGTATCACACGTACCTGTTTGGAACTGAGCAAAGGAGACAAAAATCTCACTCTGTGCAGCAGGAAAGGGAACAGATGGTGCAAAATTTCATACACACACAAATTCACACTTTTTTATGACACAAGGTTACTAGTAAGATCCTTCCATGCTTATGTTTAGAAGGATTACGGCTAGAGTTAGTCATTCTGGATTAGCCACTAAAATTGAGCTGTGAAAGGACTCCAGCAGGTGAGGAGCTGCATGGTGGAACGAGCTGCGTGGATTGGCTGACATGTGCAGCCGTGGATGGAGCACAGAGCAAGCCACACGCATGTTCTCTTTGCAAGCTCAGAGACACTGGTTCTTCTCTTCAGGGGCGGCTGAGTACCTCCATGCACAGCTCCACCCGCTCCTACAAATCCCACAGAGCTGGCTGCTGGTACCCAACACGACCCAACACTCAAAAAGAGCAACGCACAGTTTCTGCATCTGGAAATGCAGAGTCCCACGTCTTTAATTTAAGAACATATATGCAGATGGTTCTCTAGAAAGCACACTCTATAAATAAAACATGTTTAATAGCCCAAATAAACCAAACAAAATAAATAAACTGTGCTACTGAATGGCAACTTCCTCTGCAGAAGAATCTGTAAAACACTTTCTGGGGTTTGCAAAAAGCCTGCCTGCAGAATATTTTGCATGATACAGTACTATTCCCTAAACAGCTGCAAAGGTCTGCACGGTGCATCAGCTAACACACTCCCTGCTGTACAGCTCTCCCGCTCCGAACCAGTACAAACCAAACCAGCTCAAATGTCAGCTTCACTCAGTGCTCAATTTTATAACCACAAGTTAGAATTTATTAGAAAACAATAACTATTATTTTATTTTCCTGCTGCTGGAGTCAGTGTAGCCCTTGTGATGGTAGTAACGTCGGGGCAATGTGTACCAGCTCGCTATCCAGCCTGGCAGATTCCCCACAGACCATTAAGGCAGGCAGTGAAGCCCTATGTGCGGAGAGATGGTTCCTACAGTACTAATTACACCTTACTTCTGAAGACACTTCTTTCACCTGCAGAGTGGGGTAACATGAACGACCCTGAGGTCTGAGCTTCTTCTGCATTTATTTCCAGCTCTCAGATGAAGGGCTGAAGCCAACCCAACCTGTGCCAACTCTGGAAGGTATCGGGCAGCAGTCCTGTCCCTGCTCCTGCTGCGAGGACGAGGGCAAGAGATGGGGGGCAGGGGAGAAATGTCCCGTCCCAGCCAGCCAGGAGGGGGGTGGCTCCTTGGGAGGCAGTGCAGGTGCAGTCTGCTGAAACCCACTGTGAAACTGCTCTAATAAAACTCCGTAGCTGCCTCCGCAAAGGGGCTTGTCCACTTCAACCACTCTATACAGGCACGGGGCTCATTTCTATAGGAAGGGTTGGCAGGATTGAAGCCAGGCTTGTAAGAGGTGGTTTTGAGTCAACTTGTTCTCTGCCTTTTTTTATTCTCTGTATAAAGCTGAGCATGCAGGAGGAGAACCGAATCCAATTCAGCATCGACTAATTTTTCACAGGACAGAAGCTCCCTTTCATTAACAAAAAAAACCCCACAACCAAAATCCTCTGTATTTCCATACATGCCGCAATCTGGTGAATTACCAGAATGTATTATTTATATAAAGCCTCGTGCTTTGGAGAGATCCGTAATTGTGGGCTTCCTCGCTCTGCGCTACAACACAGCTTGCCTTGTTTCACAGCCAGAAGTGCTGCTGTATCTTTTTGTCCTCCTCTCCGCAGCAACTCAGCTAATTCTTTTGAGACATACTGTAAGTGCCAACAGGTGGGACGGGGCGTTAGGAGGTAGAGGCTGCCGCGTTACTACAAAGGACCATCTGGGTACAACATGCAGGCACAGAATGCAGAATGCGCAGCCAACAGCGCTGGAACATCTGTCTGCCTCCAGCCCCTTCACCTATGGTAAAGGTTACGTACCGTCACGGTGCCAGCTGTGTCAGGTACTAGGGTTTTGGGGTTTTTTTTAAAAAAAACAAAACAAAAAAAACCAACAAACAAACATAAAAGCTGGGCAGTAGCCTGCAGGGACATATTTTTGGCATCTTTATATATTTTAAAATCCCAACATTCTGCTTAATTTGAAGCTAAAGTATCTTCCCACTTCGCTCCACACAGGAGATCTTCCCAGTGCCGATCAGATATATGTGTTTACTCGATGAGACTCTCCCACGCGGGTGCAGGACCCCACTTCACATGGTAGCAGTGGATACTATGTGCTTTGCCTGCACAAAACTTGGGATTATACAGGCAGCCAAATACTCTCCAGCCAGATTTCCCAATGATATTACTGAAGCAGGGAGCTTAAAACTATGAAAATGCTATCAATCATTCACTTACAAACCCACAGAGCAACTCAGAGACAACAATTTCCCCCATATTCCTAATGGATTTTACTATAAATAAGCAAAAGCATTCCCACCCTGCACTTTCCCTTTCCAAGGCTGCTGCCAACTGACATTTTTTTGTATTCCTCTGAGTAAACCAGTGCCAAAAATTTCCCTGTCTTTAACAGCAACTGAAGCAGCAGTTACTGAGGACTCCTGCAATCCTCAACCCATCACCACAATGATTGAGCCAAACCCCAAAACTTTCAAACAAATTCCTTTGGCTAAATCCCAGAGTCTCGTCTCTCCTGGCTTTTCAAAATTGCACCATGCTTCTAGCAAAGCGTGCTCCCTGGTGACAAGTGGGCAAGAAACAAGGAGGGAGATGCTACATTTCTCAGGTGGTTTGAACTCAGCAGCCCCGTGAATGCTCCCCAGCTGTGCCCCGGCTGTCAGCGCAGGATGCTGAGCCGCATGGAGCCCAGAGGTGTTTCCCAGCTGGCATGTGAAGAGGACAAAGATGGAAAGCTGTCCACTTACCTCTCCAGTCTAACATAATCTGGGGACTTTTGGTCCTTTTTGTTTGTTTGAAGATAGTACTTTTTCAACTTGTTTTATTAATACTTTATGGCTTTTTTAGGAAATACTCGGCAGGACATGCCACCTAAGGAAAGGAGACCTTCCTCTCAGGTGTGTCTAAATCGCAGAGCCAGCCTTGAAATGTGGCTCCTCTTCACGTGACCTTTTTTGATTGCCAAAAGCTGGACTTTCTGTCATTTTTTATGACTCTCTCTGATGCCCGTTTGTAAACCCCCTGCCTCTCCAGGCTTCCTCCCTATTCCTCATACCCAACAAGCTTGCTCGCTGAACGACACCGACGGGGCTGGCACCGCAGCACTCACACCCTGCAAGGCACCGCTTTCCAGGGTTTGCTTTTTACACCAGCCACTGGTAAATGAGGCTCGTGTGACAGACCACTAGCTGTATAATGAGTTCATTCTCCAGACCCACGGAGAGCAAGGTACTTTCCTGGCCCATCTGTTCACTGAGCTCCTCACGGCATGGCTCCAGGAATGCTGTGTCTGAAGAGAGCAGCGAACACCCGGCAGACCGCTGATGTGCAACAGACCCCAGTTTGATGGCCTCTGTAACACACAGTGCAAAGCTTTCTCAGCCGAAAAATGGAAAGAGACAGAGCACTGGGATTACTTCAGAGCCATTGCTGGAAATTCTGAAACTGGAAAAAAAATTCAGGGGGGAAGAAAGCCTCCAGAATTCAAGCACGGAAGTCGCACAGGCGCAGCACTCTTCCTCGGCCACCTCTGTTGCCTCCACATTTTCTAGGAGAAATAAAAGCTCCAGGAAAGTCACAGGTCTCTAAACAGAAGTGGTCAAAAAGTCAAATCGAAGATCTAGAGAGCGCAGAACAGGGAATGACACTTAAAATATCAAGCCAGGAAGTGCATCCAACCTCAACTGAAACACTGCCACACCTGACCTCAAAAAGTAAAAAAAAAATGTTTAAAAGCTTAGATACCAGGCTGCGAATATTTTCAGAGGCAAGGAAAACCGGTAGCTTCTTCAATTTAGAGAAGGGATGAATAAAAAGTGACGGGGGGGTGGTACACTTGAGTGGCGAGTGGTTTAACAAAGATAAAGCAGGCTCTCTAGTATTCCATCTTCTCAGCACAAGAATGGATCACAACGGATGACTCCGACAAATTTCACATTTAAAACTGCCCTTAAAACCCACTGTGTATGTTTTTAAATACAACACTGGCCTGCACAACTCGCTGCTATTCCATAGGAACAGGGTGCAGATGTAGGTGATTCATTAATGCATTGAGGTGGATGAAGGTCAGGAGAACATCCTCACTCACATCCAGTGGGGCTTTTTAACAATTAACTCTCACGGTTAGGGTTGGGATATGAGCCAACTATTAGTAGACTTCCACAGCTGCCTATTATCCCATACCACATTATTTTTCCTGACACACACAGAACTGTCCGTATAAAAACAGGACCAGATACATCAAAGGTGCAATCCAGTATGGGAAATCCTACTTGTATGTGCACATACATTACTGCCTTCTCCCTGACTGTACTAATGTCTGAATTAAACTGTAATATCTCATGACTGGAACCTTTCTTTAATTCATGCTGAAGAGCCCTCACACAATCTGTGGCACTGAACAAAGCAGTAAATTCACCTCAACATCTTTATGCTTTCCCATAGTCTTTAAATCATTCATATCCAGACTTTCTGTGTGTTCTGGATCGGATGGAAACGTTTCAAGCCCATAACTTTTCCATTAATGTTTTTGAGGAACAAACTCTTTAAAGAGAAAGCTCTGTTCTTTAATCATCGGGAGAAAGAGCAATGTCCATGCTTCACTGCTGCAGGATGAGCCTCGAGAAGCCCCCAGGCTCTAAGCCATGTTGGAGTCAGGTCCCTCTGAACACTGGCAGAAATCAGGCCCTAAATACACCCCTAGTGAAGAGCACACACTGCAAACACATGGCTGGTGAGATGCCATCTCACTCCCTCTGCTTGCTTGCAAGGAAGGAAGGGTTAACGGTGCTCAAGATGTCCTACCACTGTACAGGCACAGAAGAAGTTAGGCAAACTCTCCCGTCTGTCATGCGATGTGTTTCTGTTAATTGAACTCTCCGAATGTGCTTCCCTGTAGCATGTAAGGCAATTATCCTCCAAAACTTGATAATAATCTGAAAACAAGTTTGAGAACAGGCTCCACTGCATGATCTGAAGAAGCTAAGTGGGGTGAACAACAGAGCTGCACAGTAGGAAATTAAAGACTTCACTGCGCTGCAACTAATTTGTAAGACATCTCCCAACATTATCTTCACTGAGAACAGCATGCCAAGGGCTCACAGGTAGAAAATACTACTGAATACAGCAAAATGCATTAAAACAATATTAAGGGGTTTGGCTTAAACATTCAGAGTTCTGTAAAATTCAGAGGAAGACCTCCCTTAGTAAGGACCCTTACACCAAGACATTGCAGCCTTTAGGATATCGATGACATTGACCGTCCCTCTCTTTTGGTAACTGCCCTTTTCTCCATGCACTCTTTTTCCTCCATGGGTTTAACTCAGCCCTATATGGTCCCCATAATCATTGCTATAGAGGCTGGTAGAAGGACCCCACAGGGGTTTGCTATACTGCAAAATTCCCCAAACTAAACTTCACTGAAAATATTTAGCAACGACATAAAGCAGACCTGCAGTGGAAAGCCTTCTCTCTTCATGGAGTCTGCACTGGCAGCTTTGGAGCCACTTTCCACTGCTCTGACCATGAACTACCCAACGTGACTGACAGCTCTGCTTCATCCCAGGGAGCTTCTGGGAAAGGGACTCTTTGGGAAATCCAGTTCCAAAGTGTGACACAAAGGTATAGGAGATACAACTGGATAACCTAGAAAGTCCCTACCATTCCTCTGCTTCTACAGTCATTGCTACTTCAGGATGCTGACGGTAACTTCTGATGCAGTCCACCCATTTTTGGAGTTGCAAGGATGAACCACATCTAACGTCCTCTCCCCCAGTAAATCAAGCAACATGCGCAGGCAGCAGTGCCTTTTCTGGTTCCTGCAGAGACTCAGGACGTCCTTCCCCGGCACAGCCCTGGGACTCGTTCCCAGCAGCAGGGTGGGACTGGAGTCTGGACAGTCCTCACTACAGCACTGCAACGCTGGGAAGGTTTAGGTGGACACTTGGAGGGACGCACCGCAGGGGTCCACGAGGCAAACCTTCTCCTTTAGAGACTCCTGTACCCTGCGTGCCTGGGAGAAGGGACTGTACCGCCAGCTCAGACACCAGCAGCTGACTGCCAGCTTCTTCAAAATTTTCATAGTTCCTTTCAGCCACATATGACTTAAAACTCTTGTAGGGCCAAGGAACGTTCTGTTGAAAACACAAACTTGCATTTGAAACAACAGAATATTGCAAGCAAATATGTGCATGGTACAATGGCATGCTGCTGGTCTGTATATTGTTTCCTTAGATGCTCCAAATTTCTGGCTTGAGGCCTGTCTCTCAAACACATTGAGCCCTCCCCAATGCCATGTGTTACTACAGGTTTCTCCCTACTTCTGAAACTGCTCTGAGATGGTTTGTCCTCCTGCAGTGCTCTCCAGCTCCCTTCTTCCCAGCTGCTCACAGCTCTGCCTCCAGTCTCTGACCTTTTGATGGCTGCCTGGGAAATCCCAAATTCAGTAAGAGACTTTTTAAAGCAAACAGTATACATATCATTAATTCTTCCTGTAGACCTCAAAAAACACCTTTCTGATTAACAAAGGTCACTGAATCTCAAAAGTTTATTACAAACAATTCAAACACATTACAGCTCTCCTCTAAAAAATGAAGTAAAAGCAAAACCGGTTTTCTTTGGAGAAAATAGATGTGGCTGAAGAAAGGGCAAAAAGCCAGCCATGTACAAACTAAATAACCGATGGAAGAGAAGCTGTATGTTAACACCACCAGCAACTTGCTCTTATAAAATGAAGAGGGACAGGGCAGGACCTCTTGCCATGGTAAACCTGAGGGCTCACCAATCACAGAGGGGAAAAAAAGAAAAAAAAATATATATCCTAACAGTGAGCGCTGCCCGGAGCTCCTGTTGGTGTCGCTTGGTAGTAGGATATTCTCTGCATGCTTCGAGGTTGCACTTTTCCTTCAGAGATGTCAAAACACTTTTGCAGAGGTATGACATGACGTTATCTTCATTTTACAGACAGGGGAACTGAGAGGCAGTGACGGGAAGTTATTTTCTCAAGATGAGATAGTGGGTCATCAGCAAAGTTAGAGCCATCATCCTTAACCACTCCAGCATCGCTGCCACCCTCCGCAGCCTCCTCAGGGAAGACAAGGTTTAAAAGTGGCAGCGATTCCCGTTGCAGGTGCTGTGCCTCAGAGCATGCCAGAAATTTGCAGTGGTGACAACTGGGGACAGCGTCAAATAAAGCTCACCCACGGCCATCCAGCTGGGCTGGCACATCGAAAAGCCCTGGTGGCACAGGGAGCGTCCTCCTGCAGAGCAGGTGCCTCTCAGGCAGGGATGCTCCAGCCCTCCGTGGGCTTTCACAGCTCCCAGGGACCAGCAGAAGGAGCAGCAACCTCCTTTGCCAAGAGGAGCATATGAAAATATTAAGAGGGAATCCTCAATCATCTTCCCTCACATTCCCATCATACCTTTCTCTATTAGGCAGCTGTGATTTTGCTAACCTGACTGATCCATAATTCATAACTATTATCCATGCTCAATAATTACAATGTTAATATTTTGGCAATTTAAAAGTACCTTTCTCTGGCAGAGTTCAGTCTGTACCACTGACTAATGCACAATTTAGTATTTAAGTATTTATGAACAAAACTGTTCTCCCTCTTCTTTCTTTTCCTCCCCAATTCATACCTTCAAAATGTTTTCAAAATATTGGGGAAAAGAGGAATTTTAAGAGGAAATCTCATTACTTACAGGCCAAATTTAAAAATTATGAAATGCATAATGCCTGATCTATCAATCAAAGCCAATTCTGCAGTACAGACGCACTGAAAGCCCTTCACTTTCTAATCACTAATAGGTAACACTATCAAATTCAGCCCTACACTCTATTAGAATTGCAGTAGAAAAGCACTTAGTGTAATATCCAAAGACAGCTTACCACATACTATTCATTTGGCTCAAAGACAAGCCCAAATACGTTAATAATTTGAAAGCTTCCTTAAACAATGTGCTTTATCAATATGCTCAGGAAAGGAAATAAAAATACCTGAACAGAACTTTCCTAAATGGAAAAAAAAAAAACAAACCTCTAACTTGCATGCAGCCGTAGGACTATGACTTTTTCACAGTGTAGGCATTGATTTGTGAATTACCCGTGGCTGTGTTGCTGTCCTGCCCACAGAGCCCAGCATCTCCCAGTTGCAAACTGCAGGAACCATTTCCATTCCCTGCTGTTCCCCACCCTATTTGCCCTTCCTTCTGACCACATTCATTTCAGGCTTGTTTGTAGCAGGATTTTTTATGTCCTCATCTCCTATTTCCTCATTTTCCCATCGGTCTCCTAAGCACCACACATGCCCAGTGTTGGTGATGCAACGATGAACTTTATTCAGGCTCCTCTCTCTCAGTTCTGAGACCTTGACCTCCCCCAAGAGATGGACACGCAGAGACACCGAGCATCTGCAATCAGGTCCAGTGCTCATGTCCCGTCTTTTCATATTATTGCCAACCTCAAACTTCAGATTTTCTAAGGTTTTCTTTGCTCTCCAGAGTAAATGTCACTGACAGCGGGCTGCTGGAAAGCACCCAGAGATGTAGTAGAACCACCCACCTGCGGGCAGCAGCAGCAGAGTTTCAGCAAGGGGAGGTAGCAAACATCGAGTTTACACGTATACAGAGACACTGTGCACTGGTGACAAGTAGTACAAAGGCTTATTCGATGTGAAGACAGAATGACTGCATTGCTCATGTCAAAAAAAGATCAGTGAAAGCGTAACAACAGACCATTCTGCATGCTACACACACCGCATAAAGCACAAAAAATACTCTTCATGTTTCCTGCGCTTTTTTAGCCTAGTTTCTCAGGAAAAAAACAAGAGACGTACGATTGTTCTGTCAGTCATTGCTTCCCCAAATAACTTATGAACCTGTTGGCTGATCTCAGGTTTGAAAGATAGGCCGAGGTCTCAAAGGGATTACATTCCTACCAGATGTGTAAAAATAATAGAGACTCAAACTAGTGCCTTTACTGAACTCACCCCCGCGCTGTGCCTTACTCTGGTCTGTACCTCAGGGGTACCAATTAGACCGCAAGCCAGAGCAGCCCTGCGGATAAGGGAACGGCTGAGGGAAATGCTTACTTACATCATCAGGCAATGCACACAGGAAAAATAACGTTGTGAATGCTCCAACCACAGGACATGCTGAGATGAGGGCTCCTGCCTTCTCAGATCCATCCTCCTCCAAGCACAGAAATCCAGAGCAGAATCCAGAAACACCCACGCCGGCAGCCCGAGCAGCTGGCCTCGGCATCTTTGGCACTTACTTTGTTCTCAAAACCAAAGTTGCTTATGACATTTGCAACCCCCCGTGTGATGTCAGTGCTAATGCCCCAAGGATTGCCGTGTTTCCCCAAGGCACAGCAATAAATGGCAGTACCTTCCTCGACCTCCCCTGCCTGCCCCCTCGGAGCCGGGTACATGAATGCATTCCCTGAGCTACCAAAGCACAGGTACATTCTCTCGCTGGCATTAAAAAAAAAAAAATAAAAAAGAGAGAAACATTGCCTGGCCAAGAGTAAGGTTTCTATTCAGTTTTAAGGGGATACGTATGACAGGGAAGCTACAGGACTCTCATTCTAATAGCTAATGCTGCTAATTAAAATTGTTTTGGAAGATCTGCAGCTAGCATATAAATCACCCCACTATATGCTATAAATAAGAGGCAGATACTGAATTGAATAGCTCCCATTTGTCAACTGAATGAAGAGATTTGATTGTGCCTTTTTGAATAATAAATCCAGACATACCTAGCAGGGCACTGAGAGTTGCTAGAAGTGTCTCTTTTATCAAACAACAATGATTATATTATAGGGTATGCATTATGGGAGATCATCCATTTCTCTTGTTTTCTCATTTATCACTGACATCCTCCCTCCCAGACGAAACATTTTGCTCCGTACACCATGTGTTCATGCAAAGACCTCAGAAGTGAGTCAGGAGCGAACGCTACTAAGCCTCCTGATGCGATGTGCACCTACTAGGATGTATGCCTAAATACACAGGTTTTTCTTCCTACCCTTTTTCCCATAGCACTTTCAAAGGACACTCAAAGTGCACCAGGTCGCAGGCAGAGGAGAGTCACATGGAGTCACAGAGTTCTTACTGGCAACAAATGTCCATTTATACAAAACAACGCAGAGAAACAAAGCTAAATTCCTTATGATCACCTTACATCACTGAACAAGAGAAACCCCAAAAGGCACCCCCACACAAGCAACAGATTAATAATAATAATAATAATAATGATGATGATGATGTTACCTCAATCCTGTGTGGAAAGCTCTTTTCAACCATGAACACTAGATCCCACTCACAGCCACCATGTCTTTCTCACTGTAAAAAAACCAAACAAATGGGCACCAATTAGGAAATGGCATTTATTAATGCTAAGTTCAGAGTAGCTTCAAATCTTGCACATACACTCATAAAAAAGAAGATTTAGGATTCCCTGTCACATGGAAGACTGCAGAAGGTTAATTGAGTTCACTGTAGAGGTATCATTACCTCTATAACATATCTAAGGAAAAAAGCACTGCAGTCAGGTTATGAAGATAGATTTATTTTAAGCCTTTAAAACTACATGTTAAATTTTTGCCCTCTAACAGGATGATGATTCCTCTTGCTTTGCCCCCCAAACCCTCTGCAACTAAACAGCAACTTCCCCAGCATCCCCTTGACCAGTGGGTTTCGCACCTTCCCATGTGCTGATGTTCCCATCCCACCCACCAGCAGACATGAGACATAGGCAAGCCATGACCTCTGGCATTTGTTCCCATTTTCCCAAAGGAAAAACATCCTCTGGGACTGACCACGGGATTTAGTGCAGGTTTTTCTCTCCCCTGCCGAAGGAGCAACTGCTGGCTGGAAGCCAGTGAAACAAGCCCAAGGGGCTGCAGAGAGCTTCCTAGGGGTTGTGCCTTTAACTCCTCTTCTGCTGGGGCTTAAAGTGGGAAGAAAAAAAGGCAAAATCTCGTTATCAGGGGTCTCTCACCCCCCAGACTTCAAAAATGGCAGCAACTGCCTATGGTCCTTCAATATCACCAAGATAAAAACCATCCTTCTCGTGGCCTGCTCCTCATCTGCTCAGGCTAGTAAATCTGTAACCTATGTGTACTTATTTTATCAGCAATAACTGTAAATTGGGATTATTTTATTATTTTGGGGTTATGTTTGCCAATAAAAAGAAAGACAGTGCTTGAAGAATTTGATGGCTACACATTGATTTTGGAATCCTGGCCATGCTGCCTGGATCCTGAAGTGCTTACCTTGCTGCCTGCCCTCCCCTTGCTTCCTTGATCTCTTGAGTGCCTGAGTCTGAATCCTGTCCTAGGCTCTGCAAGTCAGGCCAGGGCTGGTGTGTCACCAGCTCTGCAAAGCCTGTGCAGTGCCTGATGAGGAGGAGGATACAAAAGCCACTGCACAGCCATTCACAACACGCACGCACACAAAGAGCAAAACTGTGCTTTCTTCACTAAAGCAGATGGGACTGGGAGCACGGAGAGGATAAAACACCATTTTAACAAAATCAGTTTGCTCAGGTGACCTGAACTTGAAATTAAGGTGTTAAAACCCAAGACAAAGAGGATTTCTGATTGGCAGTCAGTGATGTCATAACTGGGCCAATTACAGACGTAATTCATGTCACTGCCTTTAAAAAGAAATAATTCCCTCTCTGATACAGCAATAAGACATTGTAGACAGCCCATTTGCAGGGGATTACATGGCACTTCTCGGGTAGTTAAAGTCACTGAGCCTTTTGACCTTGCGCCTCCTAACACTACTGGAGGCATAATCACATAGGAATGCGCCGCTTGTCATGTGTGTCTTATTGCTTAAATAAAGTCCAGCCATCCAGCAACCCGAGCCACGGACCTCGGGCTCATTTTCAATGAATTATTATGAGAAAACAACATGAATGTAATAAATATTGCTATTAATTACTTTATTATATCGTTTCAGGGATGGACTACACAGACTGAGAAACACTAGAGGAAGCCTGTGCCAGGCCAGAATAAAAGCATTTCGCAGGTCGTTGCCTTAAACATAGATATTTAATGCTACCACCATGCTTACACAAGGCAAGTAAATCTTTGCACGTTGCATCCTAGCTTGCTCACTGTCATAACATTCAGCACATAATGAACATCAGGCAAGGTGAAAATTGATATCAAGAGCATTTCTAAGAGCTAAAAAGTTAACACCTAAATTGGAAATCAATATATGCTTTAAGCATTGATCAGCAGAACAGAAATCTTCAGGTTCTTGCCTCTGCTGAGTGAATCCTATTATAGGTTGAGCTAAAGTCCACTGAAACACCCTACTTTTAACAGTCATTTAAAAAAAAAAAAAAAAAAAGACAAAACAACCCAACCCCATGCTTTATGGAATGATTGCTTAACTCTACCACAAGCACATGCATACATGAAGAACAACCGGGAACATGCCAAGCCAGATGTCAGCAGTGACTTTTTTACTACCTCTTAGCTTTTGAAGCTGTGCTTGTCTCCTCAAGACAAACGGCAAAAAACAGAAGTGAGACGAAACCCCAGCCGAGGAGCACCACCTTTGATGAGGACAGTTTTGGAACGTGCATGGGAAGGGCAGGACTACCTGGGTGATGGAGTGTGGGGCAAAGATTTTGAGCTTGCTCAGTACGTGTAAGCCCAGATCTCATCTCTGCAATGCACTGCACAGGCCTTCTTATCATTCTGCATGTACCAGTGCATGAAGGCACCTATATTGCTTTTAGGAGCAAAGTTAGGATCGCCGCATAGCGCTCTGCTCTGTCGTGGGGACATATCTCCTTGGGTCAACACTAGGTAAAGAGCAGCTGCAGAATATGTCATCGCATGCTGTGTATCTGCTCAAAGCAAGCTTTTCAGACTCACTGATGAATGAAATAGCTGTGAGAAACAAATGTCTTATTGTTTGAGTCCTCCAGCCTGAAAGGAAGCAGGGTCTTCTGTGCACTACATCAAAGAAACACTTGACCCTATGTGATCAATTCCTCCTCCTAATTATTACACACTGAAAGACCTGTGTTTCTGCTAAGTTTCTCAGGTGAAAAGGGGCAAGAATATCTCAGAAAAGGTCAGAGAAACTGTACATCTCTATAAATATTTGTTGGTCTGCATTCCTTTAACTTTGCATGATTAAATACAGCCTGCTTCTGTTCTTCCACTTTATCCTCCAGGGAAATTTATCATCAAAATTATTGTACAGCATTCATTACTCTAGCCTCATTTAAAACCTTGCCCTACTTATTATTTAGGCTGCAAAAAAAATGTTGCTTTGTATAGTATTTCCTATAATAGTCTCAATCATTACATTTAAAAGATTGCTGTAAGGCAGCTTAGCCTGCATTAGAGAAAAATAAAGTGGAATTCCATAGTTAAGTGTTACAGTTCTTATTCAGCTTTTGTTTCTGAAATCCTAACAATGCCACATTTCAATTCCTTAAAAGGCTCTTGCTGCTAATTAGCAATATTCAGGACTTCAGTCCCTGGCTTTGAAAGGGACATCCAGTGGCTCCTCTCGTGATTAAAAGGTAGCGGGAAAAGGCAGAGAGATGGGAAGGGAGGAAGGCAGGAGGCTCCATCCATTCAGAGGTGCGGCGGTCTTTTAAATCAGTGGTGCAGGGAACTCGCTCAGCAATAACAGTCAGACCAGCAGGCAAAGCAAACAAATGATACTTTTTAAACTCTTATTCAAAATTTCTGTTTAGGACAAAGAGACAGGCATGGCTATCTAAAAGAAACAAGATGCAGTGTCTAAAGGGATGGAGAAAATATAACGTAAATCCCAGTAGTAATTTGGGAAATTGTTCATACTGATTCATGAAGCCTCTTAATTTGGGTTCCTTCACTAATGGGACTACTCTAATGCTGAGTACCATTGCGTTTTTTTCAGATGACACCACATATGTATATGTCTAACCTCTCTGTACTTCTAAGAAAGGATCACTAATTGCAGTCTGAAGTCACTGGTACAGTTTTTCCTCCTGGGCAGGTTATCAGGGAGACGTCACCTCTTCTGCCATTAGAAGCCCCACCAAGATCTTCTCCTACATGGGCTGCAGAACTGAAGACTGTTTTATTTCTGGTTTGACCATAGCAAATTCAAATGGAAACCACAATGTGGGCAAAAGCCTGACATTTTTTGGAAGTTGTGTCACATATTTATTGGCTTGCTTAGGTTGTTCTGACCTTCCTCACTGCCTTCCCTGGACTTGACCAACCTCAGTGGCTTTTTGCTGCCCACAAACCTGGTTACCCTTCCACCTCTTCTCTACCCTGGATCAAAGACTTGATATAGGACTTAGGAACATACAAGCAACCCCTGCTTTAACCCTCTGCAATGGTGAAAATTGCCCAGTTATACCTAATCTTAATTTCAGGTTTGATTCCTGACTATATTTTTCCCTTTCACCTACCTACTTTGTCTTTTGACTGCTTTCTACAAGAGGCCTTGCTAAAGACCTTTCAATATCATAAATAAATGAGATAAGCCAGTTCCTCTCTCTTCGTTTCTTATTGACAAGTTCAAAGACTTCTAAGAGATTAAGAGTGAAAGACTGTAAGTGACCTGCTGGGTCATCAAGCCTAGGCTTTTCCTATCACTTCCAGCCATATCCTACAGTACCTTTCTACTGGATAAGCCTGATCTTATCAGCATCTCCCAAATGTTTTCTTTTTTTCTTATCATTTGAACCAGTTTACCAGATACAAATGAAAGGCTTAGTGGTCTGTAACTCCCTGGATCATTTTCCTTCTGGTGTCACAAGAAGGCATTTTGTCTTTTCTATCTATCGAGCAGACACACTCTTCATCACCCACAGGAACAGAAAGAAAGAGAGATCAGTCTTGGTGGAAGGAAGGGAAGGGAACAGGACAGCAGAGCTGATGTTCACATAAGATGTACTGCCAATTCCAGGACATGGAATGCACTGACAAACCAGTGAAACAATGAAAATCCCTATTTTATAAGAGAGAGAGGTCAAAGTAGAGATCAATATTTTCCCTGGGTATTATTTTATCATTAGACTTAATGGATAAAAATATATTATATTCTTTTTTACCCCTAACTGTATGGATTCAGAGTTAATAATGAAAAATATGCAAAATCCTGCTATTTCCCATGCACAAAATACAGCTTTTTCATGAGTCCAGTCAGCGGAGGCTGTTTCCGATCCGTTCTGATGAGCGTCTGTGTGCTTCCTATGACTGGAGGGACTGTGCTCATTAGCTTTGCCGTGCTCCGGAGGGGCAAATTACCATAGACGAACCTTGCAGCCGGCCCAACACCCAGCTCTGTGTGCCAGCAGCTGCTCAGCTCATACAGATGCACATTAGCAATCTCACTGCCTTTCAACAAAATACGCTAGGAAAATCCATAACACTAAAATATACCTATCGCCGTAAAAGGGGTTTTCACTAGAGGCAAGTATTTTGTGCGTCCTCTCCCCGGCAGCCATTTTAAGTGCGTAAAAATCCGTAGACTTGTAGATTGCTGCAGAGAGCAGCAGAGGTTTCACCCAAAGGGGACACTGCTCTGGTTCAGGGCCAAGAGAGGTCAAACGTCACCGCAGTGCTACAGTCACAGGCAATTTCCAGCAAGCCTGAGCCATGGCCCATTAACCCATGTGCTACACAAATGCACTGGGTTATAACGCTCACATGAGAAGGAGCAGCTTGCCACCCTCTCTGGGTCCCTAACAGTCCCAAACCTCTTCTTACATGCAGCAAACATTTTAACACAACATGAATTCACCTCCAGAGGTTGACCCACAAAACACTTTGGTGCAACCAAAACATCTCCCCAAACCAGGTTCCTGTAGCAAACTTGAGAGCACACAGGGCTGAAGGGGAGCAGAGAGTGCTCGCTCAGGCAGCGCAAACGAGCAAGAGGGTGAACCTGAGCAGATGCTCAACGCTGCCACTGTCTTGGAGAGGAAAGGGCGGAAGGAATTTGGTGAGTTTGGTTTGAGTGGGGTTTTTTTTTTTTTTGAGCAATGCATTAATTCTGTAACTTGCAATACTATCTTCTTTTTCAGAAAAAAAGTATTCTGTTTGTTGCAGTAAATTAGCGTTATAATCTGTTTTATAAACAAATGCTATCTATACTTAGATACTCTGAAATATGGCTAATCACTTAAATAAGCATTTAAGCAAAAAAGATTACCTACAAAACACTTGCAACTTAACACAGATCCCAGAAGGGGAGACCACAGCTACCAAGTGACAGACACAAGACACAGCTGGTGTTATCAAATCACCAGGAAAATGCATCAAAACCACCGCTTTGCCTCATGGATCCATGAACGCAGTGCGGGTCGCCCCTGCTGCCAGCTGCAAACCCCCCTGCAAGCAGAAGCTGCTTCGTCTAGGACGGAGGAGCTCTGGTGCTGCCGGTCATGGGGGCAAATTTCCTACAACACAGTGGAGCAGGTATTTCCATGCAGCCCATGGAGAGGACCACACCAGAGTTGATATCCACACCGAAGACCCTGGAGACCACACACTGGAGCAGCTGGATATTTCCTGAAGGAACCACAGCCTGTGCAGAGCCCATGCTGGAGCAGGTTTATCCTGAAGGACTGCAGCCCACGGAAGGGCCCACGCTGGGGCAGGGGAGAAGCCTGAGGAGGAAGGAATGTCAGAGAGGGGCTGTCACAGACTGACTGCAACCCCCATTCCCACCCGCCCTGCACTGCTGCGGGGGGAAGAGGTAGAGGAGTTGGGAATGAAGGAGTGGAGTTGCAACTGGGAAGAAGGGGGGAGGAGGTGTTTTCAGTTTTGTCTTTGTTTCTCACCATACTGCTCTATTTTTAAGTGGCAATAAATTAAATTGATTTTCCCCAAGTCCAGTCTGTTTTGCCCACGACAGTACTTGGTAAGTGATCTCCCTCTCTTTATCTCAACCTGTGAGCTTCTCCATCACATTTTCTCCCCACATCGTGTTAAGGGGGAGGAGTGAGAGTGGCTGGGTGGGCATCTGGTAACCGGCCAAGGTCAACCCACCACACTTGTCCCTTCCCTGGCAGGCATGTCTGTCTTTCCAAGAGTTTATTTGGAAGAGCTTGCTGTCAAATCAGCATCCCACAGAGAGTTAAGTGCATTGCACAGGACCTGCAGATGGTGTTTGAATGGCATGACAGGGACCACTGGACATCGGCCATAGGCAAGGATCCTGACAACCACTATTGCAAGAGTGCTTCTTCATAACTGGAAGCTCTACAGGGGCTGGGAACTGGCTAGTCCAGAAGAGACAAAAGCTGATCCCAGAATGATAGCCTTTCTGTCAATGCCTCTATCATTTATTTAAGTGTTCTTCTAATCTTCCTGGCTGCAGCTCATATATTTATATTCCTAAATTCTTTATGAGCAGCAGGATTAACACCTCTTTCATCAGGCTGGAAGTAAGGCTGATCCTGACTAGTTTTGATCTGTTCCAGGAACCCCAAAGCTTTCAATAGTTGTTATATTCTGAGCCGTGGTTTTCCCCAAAGAGAGCTGCAGCTCTTCCTGTGGTACAGCCAACAACAACTTCAACATGTTTGTACCCCATAGTTTCTATGTGAGAGCCTTAACAACTCCATCCGCTTCTTGACCCCCAGATGACTTTCCACCAGCAGAATGAGAAACTACCGGCACTAAGGGGATGGTTGTGGGATCACCAGTTGGTTGTCAGAACATGAGTCACAGAAATTGTACCCCTCCTCCTACACCTCAAACCAGAAGAAATGAGCTGTCAGGTTAGCATTCTTTTCTGTTCCAGAGCATCCAAAAGGACTGATTTTAAGCAGAAAGGTCCAGGCGCCTAAGTCAAAGGATACCTCTGCTTCTGTGGTCCTTTTTGCAGATTTTACAAGAGGTCAACCAGCAAAACAAGGTGGTCATATCATCAGATGCTTGCTGTGGCTGAGGTCTCCCACAGGTATGTGTCAGTGCAGATGCTTCTCTTGCTGTCCCACATGTAGCGCAAAACAGGTCCAGAAACAGGCTGTCTTGCCAGGGTATGCCTGCAATCACAGTCAGAGCCCAGCTTCTCTCCAACCCTACATTACCATTCAGACACAAATGGGACGTCAGTCGGGTCTTCTGCACCTGGATTTGCCCCCAAATGTCATTCCACATCTGGGCAATCTTTATGAATTTGTTTCCCAGATGCTTCTGGCAGCATCTGCCCTTTCTCAGCATTTCATGCCAGCAGCATCCCCATGGTGAGCGTAACAGGGTCTGAGGAGGCTATTTCAAGGGGCGCTGAGCAGGAGTTGAGCCTTGCTTCTGTTCATTCTCCTCCAAGGCCGAGCTCCCCTGTCCTGATGTCAGCCCAGCTGCACCTCAAGGAGGAGCTACTGCTCAGGCAAGAAAACCATACTGGGCTCCCTGCCACCTACAGTGCCGCCCTAAAGCCATGGTTTGGGCCTGAGCCTGTAAAATGAACATTTTCCCACAACAACACTCTTGCAACTGAGGAGAAAGAAGAACAGTTCTCAAAATCCCATTTAGGCTACTAAGCATGAAGAGGTCAAGGCTTCAGACCTTACCTTCCATGCCAGATCTTCTCTCTCTAGCAAACATTTACTAAATTTGACCACGCTGCCCCTCTGCCTCATCTGTTATTTGGGCAGACTCCATTCCCATCTACCACTGAGTCCCTCTCTTGCACAGATGTGTGAGCTTCATGCAGCTAAAACCTGTCTGATAACATCCATCACCAGCTTGTGCGCTGTGGTTTTCAACATGTGTGCGAGTGCTTGTGCTCTGATGAAAATAATGCAAACTGATCATCTCATTGTGTCATTTGCAGTGGAAAGAAAGGCTGATTTTGACTTCTGAGTAGTTGGATCTAATTCTCTGTCATGAGTTCACTGTCACTGTCCCCTCCCCAGCCTTTGTGTCTCTTATGTGTTAAAAATGAAAGGTTTTGAACAGGAACAGGCGAGGGTCATCTCTGCCTATGCTTCCGTTCCACCGCCAGTGTTGTAGAACACATACTGATAAGGATCATGATGATAATGAGGAAAATAATAATGAGCATTGATCTCGATGGAGATGCTCCTCTGTTCTACCAGGCCACTGAGATGAGAATCAGGAATCCCCTGACATAAAGGATGTGTCACAGTAAAGTTTAATTAACAGCAAATCACAACCCAAATGACATATTCCCTCCCCTCACACTCTCAATTTTCATAACTGACTTTTCACAACAAAACTCCAGGGGACGTTTGGAAATAGAGGAGAAAGCAGAAACTTCTGCCTCCACGTACAGCTCATTACACTGAGGGAGTCAGCCATCCACGATTCCTCTCTGATTTTCTACAGTGTAAATAGTGAGCAACCTCAGTGTAGCCCATGGAGAGACATCAGTACAGATGAGAGGAGAATTAGATCCAATGTGCCTCAAGAAGGCACACTCGGCATGTTATTTCAGAACTTCACGTGCTAATGGCAACGCGTTACCTTCTGATAATGGCGCCATCAGCGCGCGTCAGCTGAACACATACCACCCGCTTTTCAGCTATTTTACTGCTAAAAACCAGGGAGTGCTTACATCCAGTCAGAACACTTTGCACTTCTCCAGCACCCTTTCCTCGTACTTTCCCAACATATACAAATTAATCCAGGTGAAACGCTCAGGAGAGCGCCATTAGAGAGACAGCGTGAGGCCTCGCTTACAGGTCAGCTCAATGAGGCATCAAACCGTGCTGCTTCAGCAGAGGTGGGCTTGCTTGAGACCCCACAGCCAAGCCCCCACTGCCTGGTGGGGGCTTGGCTTTCATATAACCCCTTGGCTTTCATATAACCAAGCAGAAACCCCAGATAAAACAACTGGTCACCGCTGAAAACATTTATTTTTATTATTATTTTTTAAATTACTTTTCAGTCAGATTTTTAACTGGATCTAGGTCCCCATGAACTCTACTGGTATAGCAGGAGAGCCAAACCAAGAGGGGTGGGGAGGGCAGGACCTCCCCTTTCTTACAGCAAGGAGGATTTGCACTGGAGTCAGTTGTGGCACTATGACATAAGGAGCTCTAGAGATTTATAAGGTTCCTCCCAGCTCATATCAGCATCAGAAGAAATCAATGCTCAAGGGAAATTCATGCAGCTGTAAATAATCAAGAAATAGAGTTCAGGACTGAAATATTTACTTTTCAGATATGATTTTTGCTATTGGTGTTTCTGTAATATAAATATTTTTATCTTGCTTTCAAGTGCTAGACATTTAAAAGTTTTTTCCCCAATAAATGTAAAACATTTTTTGATTGACATACTCCTCTGTAACTGCTCATACAAGATACCATGCAGGCAAACATGGGTTCCCCTTCTGTCAAGACCTAAGAGAGATCTTGTTTATGAAAAAGTGGGACATGTAGAATTCTTTAAAAGACCTTTTTTCTAATAACTACCATGAAGTAGTTGACTCATTTTACGGACTAAGTAGGAGGAAGTAAGGAATATGTCAGGCAATTCCATGCATTCATATCCATTACATATTAATTAATTACATATCGATCATAGAAGGAATCAATTGTTCAGATTAAATCAGTCTCCAACAGGATAAGGTCATAGACTTGTGCTATTAACTGCAATCAGACACTTCAGAAGAGGACACCAGCAGAATAGTTCAAAAACCATGTACATCTTCCACTGATAACCTATCCCATAAACATTCCCCATGGAAAAGGTCACGTAAACCACAGCTGAATTCAGAATACAACTCCAGCGCTGCATGGGAGACAGGTAACACACCAGTTCCAGGGTACCATCCCACACTATAATCCAGCCATCCCTCCTCCCCACAAGCAGCTTCTCCCCAATAAAGAACGGCCCTTCCTGACACGAGGAGATTCAGCTCAGGAAGCAAAGATCACAAAAAAGGAGGACACAAGGCTGCACAAGTCCAGCCCGCCTGTATGGGGGAATCAACATTTACTGGCAGGAGCCAGCACGGGATAAGCCAGCCGCAAGGAAGTCTTGATCCTATCTTTGGGAGAAATAAATAATCATGCTTGAAAAAAAAAAAAAAAAGAAGTGAGAAATAAAAGGCCAAGTCTGTATAAAATTCAAGCAAGCTGGTCTTCCAAATCATAACTTAGGCAGCTCACGCTGCTGTAAGACAGAGATCTGTAATCTAATTGAAGTGAATAGCTTGAAGTGCACTGCTATTAGAGAATCAAAGCTCCTGCGTCTCAGCTTCAATATCTGTGAAACAGACGTAATAGTGTTTACCCACCTTACAGAGATAATAGGAGTAGTTACATTTGTACAGAAATGTGATCATGTAAAAAGCACCGTGGTATAAAAGTGCTAAATATTATTATTAGGTGTGTGTTTTGGTACTCCAAAAATACAATTCATTCAAGCCCTTCTACTTCTTTGACACTTGTAACAGGCTTCCAATGTGGCTTAAAATCCTTGCTCAAAAATAAACATCAGAATAATGAGCTTTCCTTATTTAATTCACCAAATCGGCACAATAAGCTCATGTTTAAACAAAAAATGAAAAGGAAACTTGCTGCTGTGCCAGAACAGCAGCACAATCAATTTTAATTAGCATTGCTCATTGTGGGAAATGATAAGGTATCAGTCATAGTAATTGGTGGTGTTGACAATTAGTCAAAGTCATTAACATCTCAAGACCCAGGACAAAAAAAGCTCGCTGAATTTTAAATATCTGGAGAAGGCTTGTTTCAAAATTCTTAATTTTTGTGCAGCCTGAAAACATTGCTTAGATTTATTATTTGTTAGTTTTCCATCGGAGCACAAGCGCTGTAATAACACAACCTACCCGAATGTCACTGGTGCTTGATCAACACGAGTTTTCCACGGAGAGCTGCAGCAAGTAGGGCTCCCCTCTCCTCCTCCCGGAGCTTCACTGGTGAGCACCGCCACGTCCTCCCTTCCCACCTCTCTCCCTTTGCTCCCCTGCACCTGCTCTGGATGCTCGTCCCAGACCGTGTCCCAGCAAACACACGCAGGACCAAACGGATGAGGAAATGCTCCCAGCCAAGGGAAACACCTTCAGCTCTTGAGTTGGAGTGTTTCAAAACCCCACATGGTCCCATCCAAGAAAATGAGCCCTTGCATACGTCGAGCTAGGGTGGATGCCGGCCATGCAAGCACATGCATCTGCTAGTTGCAAATAATGCCTGGTCCCCATCTTTTACTGGCCAATACAAGCAATTCTTCAGGCTTTTTAGAAGCTCAGGTATAGAAGCTGTCAAAGTCTATGACGGGTCACTAGACAAAATATAGGGCACTTCAGGGCTTTGACCTGGTCTACTTACACCTGGGCAGCCCCAGCGACCTTCCTGCCTGTGTTTGCAATCTGATTTATGCAGAAAGAGAATCTGTGCTGGCAAAGGAGGTCAGGGATTATATTAACCACCTGAGTAAACCAGATAGCCCACTTGTATGGTTCAGATTAAAACTGACACAAATATTTCTACTGCTTCAGTAAAGTTAATGTGTTAATATCAGGTTATTTTGCTGACCATCAAAACCATAAAGTCTCCACGGTGTGGCAGATGGCTGCTTGTACGTTCATGTTTTAACTGGGAAGAACTGAGGCACCCAGTAAGTAGGTGCCTGAGAACAGGAGATGACCTGCCACAATGAGTTGCATATGGCTCACTTAGGGACACAGCTGATGCTAAAAAAGGCAGAACAAGATCGTCAACAATTGAACCAAAAAGCATTTAGTTCATCTGAAGGACTCCTGACCATCCGCCCTGGGAAGATACAAATCATGCAAATACATTGTCAATTGCTTTCTGCTAGAGGAGTTTCAGTGAAAACTCAATATATTCCCCCTCCCACACCCTCCTGTACCTTTACTGTAAATAAAGTAGTATATAATACTGCAATAGCCATCCTTCTGGTGTAAGTAGGTGTTACAGTTTAAAATAGCAGAGGTGACATGTATTACTCATTTGTCCTTTTACTCACTTTAATGTGTTTATTTGTATGGAAATTAAACTCAGGTAAAAATACCATCTCTTTTCCTAGCACATGTATCTATTATACAACCACAGCTATTCTTCTGACCCTGGGCAATTACCACTCCCAAACATCCGCAGCCTTTCAAGCAACAGAGTAAAATATGAGACTGCCACAAAGGAATAAATCCTGCCTGCCAGACGCCGTCGAGCAGCACCACTGGCGTAACCGTCGGAGTACACAGTCTTAAAAGAAACTCCCCGAAAACCCAACTGAGATTCAAAGCAAAGAAACTCTGATTTAAATCCCTCCCCCCATCCCCATCGGCCTGCAGCAGCAGCGGGGCCCTGCCACTGCGTCCGCAAGATAAACACCATTTTCAAGGTCAATTTCCTATGACCAGTTGCTTCATTTCTCATCATTTTCTGTCCAACTTCATAGATTACCACTTAAAATTGATTTATTCTTTCCCTTTCTAGCATTTCTTTGCACTTCATTTAAAAGGGGGGCGGGGGGGAGACGATGGTGGATTTTTTTCTCTGTTCTGTACAACGGCGCTGTCATAAGACGATGAGGCTCAGCTGGGTTTCAATTGACTAAAATGACTGCTCAGTAAAGCAGCATGTTATAAAAGCTAAACCAAATCAAGAGGCATCTTCCAACTATTTTCCCCTCTCTTCCCTACTGCTAGAAATATTGTTTTTTAGATGCAGTGTCTTGTGCTTTTATGTTGTGGAGCTTTGATTGTAAAGAAAATGTTTTAATAGCCTGTAATAGAAAACAAAAGTTGTATTTAGGTCTTCCCAGGGTTTGAGATTCCTTCTGCAGGCCGGTAGCACTCGCACTTTAGATCAGATTAAAGCTGACAGAGATGAAACTGTGCTGGCCCAAATCCTTGGGCTTGCTCCAGGGCCTCTCATCTGCATTTCATCGTGATGTGAGCACATGTTCCCATCATTGGTACACTCATCTGCATCACTCTGAATGTTAATCACGGGCTAACCCGATTTCTTCAGCAAATTTATTACGTACTGTTCATTAAAGTTCATAAAACCTAATGTGAGCCTGAAATAAGCAGAACAGCCTTAACGAGTAATCCTCAGCTACATGGCAATTCAGAGGCGGCACCATAAGCCTGAGGAGCTCCTTCTTCGAAGGTGGATGCGTCTTTCATACGTTCTCCAGGGGACGCACGTGGGAAAAGGAGGCAACGGGGTACCAACAGCTGCCGTAGTTCTCTAGAAAGCTCTAAAACTGGCATCCCTGTAGGACCTCGCTTATCAAAACAAACACAGATTTTTTTCAGAATTATCTAAAGATATTTTTTCAGTGAATGAGGAAGATACATCCAGGATGAAGGCAGAGAAGCTGCTTTCCTCCCCTTCACAGAGGTCTGGATCTCACCAACACTTGCAAAACGCCAACTGTGAAGCACGTGCACAGCCCTGTTCAGTCTGACAGGGCTGCTGCCGTGCATAGAAATGAAGTGCGTCCCCAAGCGCCTCCAGCATCGGGGCCCCCGGCTTCTGAACAACACAACAATACAAAGGGGAATGAAACCAAAATAAGAGGAGGAGTTTGGTGTAGAGCACTCATCTTGGGCAGCATGCACCACAAATATTAAATGTTTTCCTGGCATCGGGAAGCATGCAGTTTCTTAATGATGTCCCTAGCATTTGGATCTGATGAGTGACACTTTATTGCATTAACCTTTGCGATTTACTAACGCGTGGCAGGAACATGCTCAGACAACACTCACATGCTGAAAAATAAGCACGTGCTTAAATGCTTTGCTGAGCAGGGCCCAAAGAAGCCGCATTTGTATTTTTCTTGTTGGAAAGAGGCAATCTAATGTATTCTAATCAACAGCTAGGGTAAACATTAACATCTACCTCCCCAATGAACTCTGTGCATCCAAAATTATCTGAATTTCCTACACCAGTTCCTCAAAACCTCGGGAACACACATGAATCCAAGCCTACAAAATCCCAAGTGGAAACTGCTAAAATTCTCCAAAGGATGTTATGATTGAAATATTCAATCAGATGATGCTACCATTAGAATAATGAAGCCTTTGGAGGATTTGCTTCATCGAGTATAAAATAATTTTGAGAGACACTTTAAAGGAAGAAATCATGTCTGCGGGAAGAAACATGACCGACTTTTTGCCAGCAAGAGGATTATTCTGCAAGCCAGAAAATGACACCTCTTGGTAGTCCAACATCAGATCTGTTTCTAGGCTAAAATTATATGTCATAAAATATATAATTTTTGCACAGCTGTGTAAATGAAAATACATCTGTCGAGAAAAGAAATTACAGATGTTTATTCTCCATTCTTCAAAATTTCCATAACCATAGAACGAATCTAGGCTGAAATTAGAAAATTTGCTCTCTCCTTTAATTAAATCAATTTGCATTTTTTTCTTCAGCTGATTAAATAATAGAAAAGCATGGAGGTGAGGGCGGGTTCTGTGATTAAGGCACTGGACGAAGACCCGGGAGAGCTCAATTCAATTCCTGGTCCTGTCACAGACTTCCTCTGCGACCTTGGGCTTAATCTCTTTGCACCTCTTTTCCCCATCTGCGGAAGATGGATAATATTGCTCTCGCAGTCTCCGTCTTGTCTGTTAGATTGCGAGCTCTGCAGGGAAAGGACTATCTATTACAGTTTGTACGGACAATACCTGCTACAATGGGGACGGGATCAGAGCGGGACCTCCTGCTGCTCTGCCCCTTCAAACTCACAGCGGCAGCAACAAGCCGCGACCTTTCGCGGGATGGCATCACCACCATCCCCATGTCAGCCAAGCATGTATGCAAGGAATGTAAAATAGGTTTGAGGGAAAGCGATACAGGGCTTCTCAGTGACTGTTATGGTCGTTTTTCCATAAGGAATGCTTTCTACTTGCTAAGCTAACTCCAAAGCATGGGCACGTGAGCCGCGCGCAGCGGTGCAGGGTAGAATGTTGCTGCAGAGCGCAGGGCTGAGCTCAGCAGGGTGAGAGGTTTGCACCGAAGTACAAAGCAAGACGAGGCCAAACTTTTTATCACAGGCTGTTTTCCGGGTCCTAATCCCGTTTCACAGAGCATGGTATTATACAGCACTGCACATTTTGCAAGCAGGGCTGAGGTCCGACCTAATGAGAGTGTAAAACCTGACTTTAATAGGGCCAAAGTAGCCCGTGGCTCTCCATTGGGACAGGGCTGCGGGTGAAGACTGCAGCTGAATGATTGCAAATGCAGCAAAGAGAAAACAGGAATTCATCTCAGGAAAGAGACTAGATCTTAATGGAATTATTTTAGAGCACAATAAAACACCAAGCTGTCTTCATAACCACTGTTACTCTGGCTCGGCGAGACTGCAAGCATATCGCATCAAATTGACGGAAGGAAAATGAATATCTTCAAAAGGAAACAGTTCACAACATAGCACACAGTCCAGCTACTATAATGATAACTTTCCTGATAGTGATCACAATAAAAACCCCAGTGGTTATAAGAGACTCTATGGCATACATCATTTTTGATGGCTTTTTTTTTTAATAGAACCAAAATAGTATAATTTCGAAAGAATATTTATAGCTATGCTGTTTTAAAGGATTAACAAACCATTATGTACTGGAGCATATATAATGGAATCAGCAAACAGGAATCGGCAAGTAATCTTCTGTCTCCGCAAAGACTAATGTGTAATTGCCAGAAGCACCGGGGGAATTTCTGCCTTTTGTTAAAGCTTCAGGAGGTGATAGTCGTCAAACTTGACAGCAATACAGAACACAACGATCAGTTATAGGCATGAAAGGTAATGGTTACTGTTTAACACAATAACACAACTTTCACTACAGTCGGGAGCTAAAGCCTGCGTATTGATTTGGAGATGCAAGCGCTAACTGTTATTATGCAGTAGATTATGGGAAAAGAACAGCGAGCTTCTGAACACTACGGACAAAGAGAGTCACGATATGCAAGATGAATTTTATGAAGCAAATTTTCTTCATGGAGCCTTTACACTGATACAGTTTCAGTTTAATTCCGTGAACAGATAGCCGTGATCAGACAGTTGAGAGGCCTCGTATTTCCCTAAGCAATTGCTTTTCCATTAAGAAGCTGCATCAAACCAAAACACGATGGGGGAGAGCAGAACACAGAGAATAAATATCAGAGAGAAACCCAGAAATGTGGCAATATTACAAAACTAAACCAAAGCTCGTGTCTTATAGAACAAACGCATTCGTGGTGTTACGTGAGTGAGCACCAGAAGTGCAGTACCACAAAAAACCTTCCTGCATGACCATGGTCGAGTTCAAGGCAATGGGGATCTGGAAGCTTACCTCCTGGGGCGACGGCTTTATACGCATGGCATGCTAGTGCTGGAAGAAAGGCTGCACGCCCTGTATAAAACCTCAGTAATAACACATCTGATCACATTGATCCTACCATCAGGAATTGTCTTCAAGAGAAAAAGTAGTAAAAGGAGTACTTAAACGCGTATCCCACAAGCTCTAAAAGGATTACTGGAGCGCTCTTCCAGCTGGTTTCTCTAAAAGGCGGCTGTTGGCACCCAGAGAGGAAAGAGAATAGCTGTAAACACTGTACAGCCTCATGCTGCACTCCAGGCTCCACGTGTTGCCCTACTGCGGACTACAGCTTTAGAAAGTTCATGTCAAAACCAGATGGACTCAGGCCTACACACTACATCTGGCAGAAAAAGTATGCACATCTAATTCAGCTCTTCCTGTTCTTTTACTCCCTTTTAATAATTGCATTTAGACCCTGTGGCTGATATAACTGATAAAAATAGCACTTGAAAATTTTTTTTTTCTGTTTTCACAGGCATCACAAGCCAGTGCAGCATATAGTTCCTGAAAACAATTTATCACACTCCACTGTAAACATCCACACCCAACTTCCGCAGAACTCTTCTCACGTTCAGGTCTATAAAGGGAGACAAACAATGTCTAGTGGGATTCTCACTCTTCTCACGTTCAGGTCTATAAAGGGAGACAATGTCTAGTGGGATTCTCGTTATAGATTCTTTAAGAGATTTCTTCTACATAACTTATTAAAAGGGCTAATATGTCCCAAAGTGGTTCTGTGGAAGATCGGAGGCCCGTCTGAGAACACTTCTGGGGAATTTGAAAGAACAACAAAAAGAAAAAAAATCACTGTGACAGAACTAACTCATATTCATGGATTTATTTGAAAAATAAATATTCTCTGGTGTTACATTCTCTGTACTTTTATTCTTTGAAGTTTTTCACTTCAAAGTAGCCAGCAGAGTTTTTGGTACTGGTACCAAACCCTACTAAAGAGCACAGATGATGGTAGACCCTTTCTTGAAAGGTCACGCCGTATCTACTGAGGGATGCTAACAAGACGTTACCTAAATAACTCGTAAGATTTGTACAACCCCATTCCTTAACACACAATTTCCACATGCAAATAGCAGGTTTCCCTCTGATCCAGATTCTTAATCTGGTATCTCTTTGCCCACACTAAAATTGGAATAGCACAAACACTGAGGCCAACTGTTCAAGCATCCTAGAGAAGTGAATGTGGTGGTTACCACTGCTACTGGAAATATTCATGTTTGTGCTACAGCAGAGTTCCAGAGACCCCAGTTAACATAAGATGCCTACACTCAACAACATATAAAACATATGGTAAAAGATACTTCTTACATTCTCAAAAAGGGACAGAAATCAGGAGATGGATGTAGAAGTACCGTTCCTGTGCATGTGGCATGCAGAGAAGTGGGGAATGGTGTTGGCTCAGGATAGAGCTTTTCAAGACTTCCCCCCAGGGACAGCCAGCAGCTCACAGCCTGCACCGGGGCAAGGCTTGGAAAGGCACGGAGAGGCAAGAGCCACGCGATTGCAGAACAACAGGCAGTGTTGGGGGCAGGTGCTATGGGAGAAATGCCTGAAGCAAGAGGAAGAGCAGGAGGATCACAGTAAGATAAATGCAGAGAAATAAACTTTTAATAGCTTTAAAAGTTGAGATCAGATGATTGTGTCTAACGCAGCAGAGAAGACTGGCCCATATCCTCATCAAACACTCCAGGTAAGAAGCTGATTACGGCAGCAGCATTTTGAATGGAGTTGCAGGAACATGAGGCAGGAGACAAGGTCTGTTAGTCTTTTATTTTTACCCAATGACCACATAAGACGCCGTAATCAATCCTAACAATGCTAAGAATAGCACCCCAGAGCTGGAGCAGAGGCGGTCTTTAATGGTGACTGCTTTTTCCTCAGCTGCTCGGATGAAAAGATTTTCCTTGAAAGAACTGTGGAAGAGTTTCCTGTCCCACAGCTGAACCTCACCAGCCTACTGCCACAGCACGAGGTCTACCACTGTAATTCTGTTGCGTTAATCCATCACAGGAGTTTGGCTGCATAAATTTCCCCCTCTGTTCTGTGAGTAAATCACACACAAACAGCTGCTGGCCAAGCCAGAAAACAGCATGCAGGTGTTCAAAAGCAATGTTAAAAATAAAAAGCAGCACAAACTGCTAAAATAAATGCAATTCCAAGTAATAAACGTTTCAGACTTCTATCAGGGCTGAGAGGTCAGGTGCATGATAGAAAGCGATGCTGTGTGTAACATACATACGCCCTCAAAGTTTGTCATGCTGTAGCACATCTGTATTTTAGCGACATCTCAGGTAGGAAGTTGTACTGATATTGATAAATTATATTCTGTCCACATCACTAGGGTGCCAGTAATGTTTCAAAATGCCTGGAGGATCAGTGGGCAACTCTCATAATGTATACATAAAGAGAAATCTTGTTTTGTCTCCCTAGAGACAGTTTCTCTTCTAATGGAGTGTGGTCAAAGGGACTCTGCTTAATTCATACATTTAACTCTTGATCTCCGTCACTTCACAGTGGTTTTGTGCTAACTACAACGTATAGAGGCCATTAGGCAGTAAGACTAAGATTGACTTCTCTTCCTTCATGGATTATACAGAAGGAATGGGAGCAAGTCGGGCTCATTAGCATATGTTTAAGGAGTTCATGGGGTTGGCAGTAGCAGAAAGTACCCAGCAACCAGCAGAGAGATTTAATTCTAAACCTTGCACATCAACATTAAAAGGAATATCTCTACTTCTCACTGTTATATCATTAAATGAACCAGAAGAAGCTAAACTAGGACCTCTGGAGGTGCTGACAACAGCGAGTCTTCTGAACTTGAAGAATGATAACACGAATTTTAATTATTGTAGCAAACTAACTGTTAGAGTACTTATTCCCCTTCAATGGAAGGAATTAGTGTTAAAATGTGCGCCTGAAGCCTTGCGGTGCAGCCAGGCATTCAAGGAACAAGGCTGTGTGCTGCTGGAGCCTGGGGAGCGCAGCTCCGCCCCGGCAGCACCGCGAGCGCTGCAGCCTCTTGCTGGATGCACCGTGGCCATTTCTGGTCACGTAACCTGGGCTGCTGCGTGCAAACCCCACGCTCAAGGTGCGGACTGCGCCTGGGAACCCAAGAAGTGATGCAGCATCTCTCTGGCAACCTCAGTTTCCTCATCCAGAGAAATCAAGCGGTGCTGGCTTGCAAATGCAGGTGGGTTCAGCCCGTATGACTAAAGGTCGTCTTTCCACGGGGCATCATCCCTGCACTGAGGTGGGCAAACTGGGGGAGATGAGGAGTGGGCTGATGTGCTGCTTGGCCATTAGGGCTGGTGTGAAAACACACCACCGTGCTGAGCATCAGCCTCACAGGTATTTCAGGGATGCCTCATCTGAGAGCAGGAACCTCTTGTAGACCAGCAGGATGACCAGGAGAGAGCAGCAGGAGTTTCAGCTACTTCCACCATCCCTGCTTACAGGCCAGTAACCTGAGCCATTAACAACCTTCAGGTGCCACTGCTCAAGGAGAGAGGAAGCACTGAGAAGCCTCACCCTGAGCAGTAAGGAACATGTAGAGGTCACAAAAATGTGGGCTGTGTTGTGGAAAGGGGAGGAAAAGGCTCTCATGTGCCTTCCCTGCTCCCCGGCCCCCTTATCCAGCACTGGTGGCCCTAGCCTGGAGCGGAGAGCAGCAGCCAGGCTCTCCCCTCCCAGATCACTGGCCCGCAGAGAGCAGGTCTCTGCAGAGACCATTTAAGACAGGAAGATAAGTAATGCTATTTTCACGCAAACCCCCTGAATAACAGACTTTGCCATAACTGATATTCTGGGAATGGAATAGGGCTTTTCTGCTCAATTCACAGGGAGTTTTGCATTCTGCTCCTTGCACCCCCTCCCCATATACACACACCCAAAGAGAAAAACCTTTCATTTAAGGATTCGAACCCGCTCTCGCACAAGGCGGGCTCTGGGTATGCGCCGTGGGGCAGGAGGAGCAGCAGGGCAGCACAACAGGCCCACACGTGCCTACGCTGCAAATATCCTCCTTGCTTGAAATTTTGAGAAATGTCAGATATCAAGGAGCACATGTTCAAAGTGCCCCTGAGCAGTCACAGAACACTACATTTACAAACAGAGAAAACCAATTTGAATCACTCGGTGCATTTGCATGCAGCATCTGTAGGATGTTTTAGAACGCAGATTAACACGCACACTGAAGCAGGGGGGCCGCAAGCCAGCTTCGCGGCCAGGCAGCGGCAATGAAGGACGCGCCGGGAAGTGGGAACCCTTCACAAAACCTCCCCGGGGACAGAAGCAGCTCTGGGGTGCCCTGCCAGCTGGTGAATGCCGACACAAAGGGTATTTATTGCTTTTGCAGATTGCTGCTGTTCACGCTGAGGTTGGTAAAGGCCATCTGAAATTAGATCTTAATCTCATGCCCCGGTGGCAGGCAGAGATCACACCTAGGCTCAGCAGCTCACAGGGACGCATCCTGCATCCTCTCAAACACCCCCAACACTGTGGGCCCTCGCACCCTTCAGCTTCTTCATCACCTTTACTCATGAAGTCCAGCTCAGAGACCAAAACGAGAGAGGCAAAGCCCCCCCCAGACATCTTAAGCTCATTTTATGCAGTTATTGCTTATAATGAAACAGAGACTTTTAGGGGGGGAGGTTTTCAAGTGCAAATTGCAACAAAATGCCTCAGTGACGTCCTGCTTGCCAACGCCACCATACTGAATTCATTCTCACTAAGAGGTGGCTACCGTGCTAGGATTGACGAGCTGGGGCTTTTGAAGCATAAGGCTTCGGTTTATCAGGTAAATAAGCCGGGGAGGTGATAAGCCACTCTCTGAAAACCCTTCAATAATCGCAGTGATATATGCCTTGAATTCACAGTCCTTTCAGATTTCCCTGGCTTTTTAATGACAGAAAAGAAGATCTCAGTTTCAGAAATATTCAGTGTCCTCTATTGTCAGTCTCTAGCTTAAAAAATAATTAGGTTTACTTTCTTGCTAGCCTGTTATCAGGTCAGTGCAAGATGCGAAGAGATCAGTATGCCATGGTAAGAAATATTTCTGTCTATTTAACCCACTAATTCAATCTCAGTAAAGAATGAAACCCATGAAGTATCTATTTATAAAGTAAATACAGCAAGTGGAAATCAAATATTGGTCCTGTGTCAGGCCATTAGCTGAGAGGATGCTGGGAACGTAATAGCCACGATATTTATAGTGTTAAAAAGAAGTGGTTTCTTCCTACCATTCTTTGTCATTTTTTTCATGCCTGTAAGTGTCATCCTGAGAATGTTCTGGGGAGCACCGGAGGAGAAGTACCTCAGCTGCGATCTGAGAAAATACCCCCAAAGCGCATGCAAGCCCAGGCACCGTGCATGGCAGGACTCGCTGTCCTCCTCTTTACACCGTGGAGGTAAAAACATCAGACATCAAGTGGTGGAAGCACACAGCATTCAGGCAATTATTGCCCACTGTCAACAGCTCATTTAAACATTTTCTTCTGTAAATGCAGCTTTGTGGACTGGCAATTTCCATAAAGGTATTCATTCTCCTTGGAATCTTTCAGGTATTTGCAACAAAAGCCCGTGCCTCCTAAATTAGTGTTTCCACTCAGCCATCCTCCCTTAGTGCCTCTGGAGGGGGGGGTTAATTGGATTACTTCACAGAGATTATTTTCCAGTACAGTCTAGACCTACATATATTGGGACGTACCTTCTCTCATCATGCTGATGGGGGACTCCAACGCCCCCGTGGGAGGGCAGTCCTGGCACGCAGAACGTAATGGTGGTACCGTGGACATCCTGGTGGTGCTCAGGAAGCATCACCAAGGCACTGGCCAAAATTCTAGGGAAGCATAACTAAAAAATTTCCAGGTTTCAGTATTTAGTGCTATTTTTTTTTCTCCTTATTTTTGAGCTAAAGCAGCCCATTATGTCCCCTCTCTTCTTCATCCCCTAACATATGGAGTTGAACCGACTCCAGTCTACCTTTCCCATTTTGCAAATCCAGCAGAAATTTTCTGTTCTGTATTCTCAACATTCATTCATCATACAAATTAATGCAGAAGTTTCAAGTGCCAAACCAATACAGCTTTAGAGTGCAATTAAAAATGCATTTAATTCTGCTAATATTTCACAAAGAACATTTTCACAAATAGCAACTCCTTTCAAAAAAAAAAAATATCACACAGTAAACGTCACAAGTGTCTTAAATAAAGGGAATTGCTATTGATCTCTGGGTATCCTAAATTCCGTAAAATACTGTGGCAAAATTGTTTTCTAATGAAACAGTAATTTAAATGTCATTAATTTCATATTTGCCATTCCCTTTTTACTACACTGATCCCTAAATTAAGAACCTTAATGTCTCCTATGTCATTTAGGCATTTAATGGTTTTGATCAAGATTTAAAGGTTTAGAAGTGTATTCTTTGGAGTTTTTCGTATACTCTCCTAGGAGCCATTAAACCTCTGTCAGAATCAGGGTGCAAGCTAATGGTAGTTTCCAAATAAATCTGTATTTTAAACTGAGAAAGAAACTTGAACATTTTCCATTTCTAACCAACCAACTCCCACTTTTCCCTTCTCATGGCAGAGCAATGCAGCTGAGGAGGCTTCTTGTGGGATGATTTCTGACCCCAAACCACAATTCAATATGGGATTTTTATTACTTTCTAAAATCAGCCATGAAAAATAGAGTACATTAAATCACAAAAGCCTAATTGCTGCAAACAAGGTGTTAAAGCCAGCTTGTTACGACTGCAGTGATCCTTATTAATTTCTTGGACTCCATCCCCTTTGCAGAACATGGGCTGCTTCTCCTGCAACACCAGCGGGCAGCGATGGGTGAACACCTGGAAGGCAAGCTGGTGATAGTCTCCTTTCCCACTTTTACCAGTTCAAACCACAACACAGAAAATACTGCAGTATTTCTTAGAGACAACGCACAGAAAATGTACAACCCCCCTGGGTAAGCCCTCACAGACTTCAGCTGCATGGGACAAGCACAAACCCATCGGAGGTTCATGACTGTCCTGTAAGAAGGGTATTAACTTCAGTTAGTGACACCACTTGCAATCCATGGGAGGTATGATGTCCAAAGGAAGGCAGGAGTGAACCCTAAATGCATTTTCTAGGTATAACTGGATGGCTTTTGAACAGAGTGGTACAATCCTCTGTGACTTGCACAGTTTGTGTCATAACTTTAATAGACTAAAATTATTGTTGCTTCCCCTCATACAAGGATCTCCCCTTAATTGTCCACGTAGAGAATTTGAATAGTTCAATGTGGAGTTGAATTCTTCATTTAAGTGGTTTGTGTCTTTATTGGATAATCTCTTACATGTGCTTCATTATATCAATAACAGTAGGAAATTATTGATTTTTCTAAAGCCATTAAGTTCAATTAGCTTTACAATTCAAATGGAAAAATGGTAAATTACCTTCATTTGATGATAAAAACAGTAAGAGAAAAAAAGGATAATACCCTAATTTGTGAAGTATGTGAGCAAAGTGGTAAAGGTAAAGCAAACAAATGAATATTAGCATAACAGCTCTAATCAGCACCGTTTGGCATTTAAAACTGGCATCATTATGCTTACTGGACTGTGTAGCAATAAGTAGTTGTGATGTTGTTTACCCACTTAATCTTGTGAATAAATTAAAGCAGAATAAATAATAAACAATAGGAAAAAGGGTGGAAAATCATTTGGAACAAATTAAGCTTCTGCTTATCCTCGGCCTAAGGCACAGACAGCATACCCCAAAAGTTGTTGACTATCAAAATGTAGTGAAGTTGGAAGGAAAACACAGACCCAGACCTCCCCAGGGTCTTAGGAGACAAACCTGGGCAGGTCCCACCACCGGGTCCCCTCCCAGCCCAACCCCAAACCCACCACCTGCAGAGGGCAGGGAAGACCCCTGGACATTGCTGCGGATGATGCAGAGCGCATGGGGAGTGCCGGTTGCTGCAGATAATGCAGAGTGCACGGGGAGCACCGGTTCTCTCGCCAGTGTGGCCCACGTGGGACACAGGGTAGGTCTGTCCTCCCCATAGAAGTGTGTTTTCAGTATTTTTTCCCCATGTTGTTACAATTCACCTCATCAGAAAACCACTGTTTTGAATTTTTTTTATATCCGTTTCCTGGATTCCTATCCATTCAATCCATTTGCTACAATCCTTTGGATCAGTAGGAGTTTCAGTGGCATACACAGGAGTTCTAATACAACACACAAGTATCATGCAGGATTCTGTAGAAGTCAAACTTAACAAGCCAGCCTAGCTTCTATGCAAACTGTCTCTAGAAAACTCAGGGCTATGCAGATCCACGAATTACGAACTGAAAGCCCGATTTAAAAATTCATTAAAGCATATGCTAGTGATCAACTAATACATGATAAGCCACCTGATCTAGAGTGGATTTTACTTATTAATTTTACAGGAATATAACATTTTTGTTGCTGTTCACAAATACCACATAAAAATCCAAGTAGAGATAAGACCAAGAAAACAGTAAAATAAAACCAAGCATGTAGTGAATGAAATAACCTTTTTTAAAATTTATATCTAATTTTGTATTTTAAAGTTTACTGGAAAACCATAGCAAAATTTTATTGTTTAATTTCAGTTACTGCTCTCAGAAGACCAGATTCAAAGCTTTTATCTGCTCCCCCCCCCCGTAGAAATCATAATTGGTTCTTTCTCTGTTTACTGCAGCACCAAAAAGAGCTTCTCAGCAAGCTTTGGCTTTCTGTCCCCAACACAGATTCTCCAAGGAGCGCTTCCCACCACCCCGCTGGACTTGCACATACTTTGTATGAAGTCCAGGGAGGGATCCCAGCACCATGACGAAGCATACACTACCTGACACAAGAATATACAAAGAAATATTTTGCCTGACTGATTGACCAAGCAAGCCTGA
Organism: Egretta garzetta; assembly: GCF_000687185.1. Lineage (NCBI taxonomy): Eukaryota > Metazoa > Chordata > Aves > Pelecaniformes > Ardeidae > Egretta > Egretta garzetta. The sequence continues at coordinate 6,844,765 of NW_009259308.1, read as the reverse complement.
GAGCTTTAAGTCATCTATATTCAGTCCCTGCTAGAAGGTGCTGTGCACCTTGGAGGCTTGGTACCAGGATCTGTAAAGCCTCCAAGAAAGCTCTGGTGTGATGCTGCCTTTCTGCCTCATACAGTTTCAGTTCCCAGCCATGCCCAGCCTATTGATTTCTGCCGTGACTGCAATCAGTCATAATGAGGAAACAAGAAAGAAACCATCCATCCAGACATAAACCCACAATCAGATATTATCTGGAACTCAGTGCTGATTTAATTTCTACTGACCCAGTCATTTGGGTTGGCTGGAGGTTTTGTGCACGACTAAGAGTTCACTTTGTGCCCAACAGTAATCTTAGCATTATTACTGTGTTCATCATCTTCAAGGCATCCTGCAAGCAGCAACAAGAAAACATTCTTTTACTTATTTCTCTTATTCTCACATGTTAAAGTTTGCTCTTATTTTACCTTTACACATTGATTTTCTTAATAAGTGTCTAATCATTTCCTTATCAAATATCATGCTAACAATTTTTTTTTCTGAATAATTCACCTTTAATGTTCTTTTTTTTTCCCCCCCCAGGAATTCCTCCTCTCCACTTCATACCCAGCTGCAGTGAATTTTAGTGCTTAATACTATAAAACCTGGATACATTAATTTTCCGGATGAGGAGTATAAACTTTGAAATTATGTATTCCCAAGGCTTTCCACCACCGCCAGCCTTCTGAAGAACTGAAGAGGATGTACTTAGTTCCTCCTTCCCTTTCTTTCCGTCTTCTGCCCTTCCCTCATTTTTGTTCCCAGATACCCCTCCAGTGGTTTCATTTTAGTCCCACAACACTTTAAATGATTTCTGAAGCTATTTCCTTTAACCTGGCTTTGTAGCACAGAAAGGTCTATACTTCAACAGTGGTATAAAAAAAAATAATCAATTTTATAGATGGAGAAACAGAGGTATGGAGACTGCGTAGCTGGATCCAGATCAAGCTCCAGAGAGCGCACCACCACAGAGGAATACATTTCATTCAAATACTCCCACCTGCAGCGGTCAACGTGTCCAGTGGCTGCTCCTAATGCAAGATATAGACCTTGGTCTTTCACAGCCATAGGCTCTCATGTTGGCATCTGTGGGAAGGGCTTTCCTCCAGCTCTGGTTTTTCATGACACTAATGTGAAATGATGACCAGAACCAAGATATTCATGGTTTTGTCGTCTTCTGACAGCTTTGTCCCTGCCTGCCACAGCAGGCCCAGGGTATTTGAAAGACTACCCTGAAGTCTGGGATGAAGACAAAACACTAGACTGGTGTCTGCCTACCAAAATTCATCTGCGACTCAACATCTTATTTAAAAAGTCTTTCTGTGAGCTACACAGAATGACTCTGCAGACTGCACGTGGCCACGGGCCATCCTTTGGGAATTCTTTCTGCATGATGAGTTAAAGCTTACCGGGCAGAAGGCAGATGTTCTGGAAGGCAAGCATAAGGCTATGGGAACAACTGCAAAGCTTAAGAGAAAATTCACACCCCTCTACCCCAAATGCAGGACACAAACCTTGATTCTCCCTGCTTTAACTTCAGTACACAGCAACTGATGCATTGAAAACGAAAAGAAACTCCTTCTCCTGCCTCAGAAAAGACTTCCACAATAACAAAATCAACCAAACAAAAATGCTATTAAAATAAAACACTCCATTGCTCACATTTCTCTTCCTGGGGAGAGATGACAAAATAAACACCACATGATCGATGCTGGTCCCACTGCTAAATGCGCTACAGGACAGCACTCTCGTGTGACAGGGATGAAAACAGTCTCAGACTGACAGAAAACAAACTAGGGCAGAATGCAAGAAGCATCCCAGGCTGAAGTTTCTGGCCCAGGGCTGCATCTCGTTAAAACTATGCAAAAATTGTCACTTCAACATAAAGCTAAATGCAATTCAGCACTATTGACTCAATCCACAAGTTTTTTTTTCCTAAGCCTGACACTGGAGGGGAACCTTCTAGTGCTCCCATAGATAAGCTGAGCTAGATCTGCAGAAAGCCCCTAGCGAGGGAATTTTGCAGAGTTGCCATGCAAATGCTTTATTTGCTCCTTATTATAAGGTACCCATCTTGTGTAAAAGATCTTTGCCGGTCTTTTGCTATGAAGTATTTTTGCCAATCATTCAACCATTTTATTCCACTTCCCCCGTATGGTCACACTATCGATTTTTTTCTTTACTAATGCAATCATTAGTAATGGGAGAATAACAAAGCATCTATCCCAGATTTCAAACCTGCAATCAGATCTCTTCTAGACTTCAGCATTGATTTAATTTCTAGTAAACATTTCCAATCTCAATCATTGAAAGTGTGGGTTTTGTAGATGTCAGGAAAATATTTTCCATTTAACATTTTGAAAGAGACTACGCGTAAGAACTGATTTCCAGGTGTTAAGTTGTAATGTTGAAACCAGTCTCTCTACCCAGCCCAATGTGAAATCCCGATACCCAGTGGCAAAAATAGTCCAATGCCAAATACATCTGCACTATCACTATACTTATTTCTCATTCAACTGATATATGCATTCCTGATTAGTTCCTGACTGCGCTCTGTTCATCCTTGATACCTTCCAACCACGTTTTCAGGAACAGAGCCTTCCTCATTAGGAACCAGTATTCGCGGGCAGCCTGTTATTTGCCATGCGATTATTAGAATTGTATGTACGGTAGGAAGGAAGAAATTTTGGTTAAAAACACTGAATCAGCACTACCCCATACAAAGCACTTACCCTCTTTGAGCATCACCTTCATGGTGATGGGATTCTATTAGACCTACACACTCCATACTTCCACCTTTCCCTTGTTACATACATACACGTCTACATACATACAAAGAGGACAAGAAGGTGTTTCACTCAAGTTTGCCTTCCAGATAGCAGCGTTCCACCTTCATATTGTGTAGGCTAAGCACTAGTGCTGCAATACACCCTTTCCTACAGAAATTGCTGTGTCCCTTCCTACTAAATTTCTAAATCAGTGTGGTCCCCACCTCCAAAGCTAGATGTTACCACTGTTATATTGTTAAGAATTAATAGCAATCATTTTTTCTTGGGATGTTTTTATGATTTTTTTACTAGAAAACAAAGTTGAAAATCATTTTTTCTTGGGATGTTTTTATGATTTTTTTTACTAGAAAACAAAGTTGAAAAAAGAAGTCACCCTTCTGCTGAAGAATAGAAATAGCCTAAAGAAAAAATACCTATTCTTTAGCCGTTATTAATTAACTACATAAAAATGGTACAAATGTTCATCTACTTCGTACGTATGCACAGGGGGCATGGGTGATAAGAAAGCAGAGGGTGATTGGAACAGAAATATCAAGAACAGAAATATTGCAATAGGAGTACTTTACTTAGCAGTTCCTGAGGGAGCTACGAGAGAGAAATAACAAGTAGAGGTATTAAAATGTGAGCAAATCCTTAAGCAGCTGTGATGAAATATCTTCTAAAATATGTTAACAGTCAAAAGGAAGCAATGTTGGTCTCTGCACAGGGACCAAAGTTATATGCTCCGAATCGCACCGATAGCGGTCTCTTCCAACATTGTATTTTCTGATCAGATGTCACACTAGGGTCCCCATTTGGGAGAAAAAGCAGGTTCTCTCCCTTGTTTTTATTTTTGATAAGCAGGGCAGGCTGGATTCACCATCATTTCACAGAAGCCTCAGTGTATTTCTGAAAACAGCGCTCCAGTTCAAGCACAAAGCACTGAGCCTGATGAAAGGGCTGCTGAGTGACATCCTTTGGCCCGGGCTATGCAGGAGGCAGGGCTCTATGATCATGATATAACCTCATCTGGCTTTTACCATCTGTGAAGCTGCGAAGCGTAGCCTGAAAGAACCAGAGTTTCTGAACATTCGTAAGGTCTAATTGTATCTGTATCCAACCTAGCATGACAGCTGCATGTGCTAGAAGAATAGCCAAATCTAAAATAAAATGTGTTTCTTGTGACACTCTCCCAAAGGCCATTATTCGAAGGGCAGTCCCACTGCAAATACATCAGAGCTAGTGGCTTGGTTTCAGCATCAGTATATACCAGCCTGTTTTATGTCTGGTTTATATAAACAGAGAGAGGCCAGTAGATCCTAAGGTGGCTCTTCCATTGAATCAACCCCAATCACAGTCAGCCAAATAGCATTTAACATTATAGATGATGTAATTCCACCGGGATGCAGTTAAAATGAGTCCCAGCTCACTTTCCCTAGAGGAATGCAATTTATCTGGGCTTACAGCTGTTGCATTCACAGGATAAGATTATAAAATAATCCTTTCAGGAGCATTAGGAGATACGGTGGTTCCAGGGTGGCCAAAGCAATAGAGTCGCACTGATGTCCTGGGAAATGCTCTAATGGCAAACGTGATCTGGGGAAATGAGTATGTGTCCTGCAGGTCCTCTATGAATTTCAACGTGCCTGCTTGAAAGGCTTGGCTTCTCCAAACGCAGGGAATTGGGAAGGGAGCCCACTGCATGACCAAGCATTTTCATGAGAATCGATAGTAAAATGAGTAGAGGAAGAATTTAATGGAAACTTAACATGAACTCAGTAGGACAGAATTACATCCCCACGATGCTCCTCTGTAAATACAACCGTTCCATAGAGTTGGTGCAAACCCTTACACCTACATAGTCCACAGACACATTGACGATTCCCAGCAGGTATGGATTTACTGCCTATTATTCATTCCTCCTTAGTAATAATATCAATTTAGCTGTTAGTTTTTGTTTTGACTCAGTGCTTAGGAATCAGCGGGGCGATAAAGCTATTTAAATGGAAATACTATTCAAATGCACAATCACCTGATTGGAACACGAACAGCTCCTGCTCCTGAACATTTCTCATATAATAGCTGCTTTTTCCCTCATTAAATGCAAAAATCTGATTAACATTTAGATCACACGTGCTTTACTTACGGCAATTAGGACCAGATACTAGAGTTTTGTTAAACTATGTAGGATTTTTATGCTTTATCATGAAGTGAAGAACAAAGAAGCTCCATAACGCTACATCTGGTCCTTTCTACTGCTTCTGTTATACGTGCGCTGTCAAGGACAAACGTTAACTTTAAAGAGAATTCTGCAGGGACGAACTTACTGAGAAAAAAATTGGACACTTGGATGAACTCAGCTTTGTAATGTAGTACGATGATTGGTAACACTATAATTCTGTGTATTTGCTGGCAACACCTGATTAAACAGTCTAAGGGGTTACAACAGCTACAGGTTAGGAAATAGCTGCTAGAAAAACATGTATGTGGCCTAAAAATGAAAACCTTTTTTGTTCTTATCAAAAAATAATAGTAATCTGCAATTCATAAGGTTCAATTCAAGTTAGAAAGGATCAAGTCTCAGTTGTTTTAAAAGCTTCAGAAATACAACTGAAGAGGTAATTTATGATGTCCACCACATTATTTTTCTCAAGCCACTCTGTCACACGCTTCACAAGTTGTCATGCTGTTCAGTGAATGCTACACATACAGCTCAGCCCTTGAAAATAAGAAGTAAAACCAGAATTAAACAGCAAAACAAAACAGATGAAAGCATATCATAAGAATCCCCAAGTATATTAACATTTCCTGCAACAGTCTGCTCTGACTGGTCCCAAAAGAGATTCCAATAATTTTAATGAAGCATTTTCCAAAATTAAATTCCACCCAAACGAGTAGGATGAAAACGTGTTTCCCAGGCAGACGGCAGGTCCCAGCACTGCTGGTTCCCCACAGCCCAGGCACAGCCCGTGGTTTCAGTGCCTTGCCCCATCAGGGGCTCGGCAGAGCAGATGTCTCTCCATAGAGCACGCCACCCGCAACGCCACCGCAAACCCGACAGCTTTCAGGGAGGCGGCCACCCACTTCAGGTCCTCTATGAATTTCAACGTGCCTGCTTGAAAGGCTTGGCTTCTCCAAACGCAGGGAATTGGGAAGGGAGCCCACTGCATGACCAAGCATTTTCATGAGAATCGATAGTAAAATGAGTAGAGGAAGAATTTAATGGAAACTTAACATGAACTCAGTAGGACAGAATTACATCCCCACGATGCTCCTCTGTAAATACAACCGTTCCATAGAGTTGGTGCAAACCCTTACACCTACATAGTCCACAGACACATTGACGATTCCCAGCAGGTATGGATTTACTGCCTATTATTCATTCCTCCTTAGTAATAATATCAATTTAGCTGTTAGTTTTTGTTTTGACTCAGTGCTTAGGAATCAGCGGGGCGATAAAGCTATTTAAATGGAAATACTATTCAAATGCACAATCACCTGATTGGAACACGAACAGCTCCTGCTCCTGAACATTTCTCATATAATAGCTGCTTTTTCCCTCATTAAATGCAAAAATCTGATTAACATTTAGATCACACGTGCTTTACTTACGGCAATTAGGACCAGATACTAGAGTTTTGTTAAACTATGTAGGATTTTTATGCTTTATCATGAAGTGAAGAACAAAGAAGCTCCATAACGCTACATCTGGTCCTTTCTACTGCTTCTGTTATACGTGCGCTGTCAAGGACAAACGTTAACTTTAAAGAGAATTCTGCAGGGACGAACTTACTGAGAAAAAAATTGGACACTTGGATGAACTCAGCTTTGTAATGTAGTACGATGATTGGTAACACTATAATTCTGTGTATTTGCTGGCAACACCTGATTAAACAGTCTAAGGGGTTACAACAGCTACAGGTTAGGAAATAGCTGCTAGAAAAACATGTATGTGGCCTAAAAATGAAAACCTTTTTTGTTCTTATCAAAAAATAATAGTAATCTGCAATTCATAAGGTTCAATTCAAGTTAGAAAGGATCAAGTCTCAGTTGTTTTAAAAGCTTCAGAAATACAACTGAAGAGGTAATTTATGATGTCCACCACATTATTTTTCTCAAGCCACTCTGTCACACGCTTCACAAGTTGTCATGCTGTTCAGTGAATGCTACACATACAGCTCAGCCCTTGAAAATAAGAAGTAAAACCAGAATTAAACAGCAAAACAAAACAGATGAAAGCATATCATAAGAATCCCCAAGTATATTAACATTTCCTGCAACAGTCTGCTCTGACTGGTCCCAAAAGAGATTCCAATAATTTTAATGAAGCATTTTCCAAAATTAAATTCCACCCAAACGAGTAGGATGAAAATGTGTTTCCCAGGCAGACGGCAGGTCCCAGCACTGCTGGTTCCCCACAGCCCAGGCACAGCCCGTGGTTTCAGTGCCTTGCCCCATCAGGGGCTCGGCAGAGCAGATGTCTCTCCATAGAGCACGCCACCCGCAACGCCACCGCAAACCCGACAGCTTTCAGGGAGGCGGCCACCCACTTCCCTGGGTGAAGGATGCACAGACCTCACAGCCCCACTGATTCAGAGACCAGACTACTGTTTTTAGTGGTGATTGACTTCTCCAGGCAGTATCTCATGGGTTTCTTGGGGTCTGGCAGCCCAGAGACCCCAGCCAGTTGGCTACAAGCACACGTGCCGCACAGCTGCGTGGCAGAGGCGCAGCGAGTCTGCTGCATCCCCTGTCAGAGCCTGTGCCCATTCAGCATCGAGCCGACCTGCACCACGCAGCAGATCTGACACCCGTCCCCCACGCCAGATGTGCCGCTCGCACGGTGACCAGGTGCACACATGCAGCATATCCAAGCCGAAACATGCGCAACCCCTAGCACAGACAGCCCAGCACTGGGTGGGCTTTGATGCACAAGCCAAGAGCAAAAGCAGCAAGTCAGTAATTACATTGCCAGAGGTCTCTAATGGTTTAGCTCATTCGGAGCAGTTCACCAGACACTGTTTGTGCCCTGCTTGCTTCTTGCCAGTGTGCTGCACAAACCAGGCAGAAAAGCTCCTCCAGCCTGCTTGCTTTTGACATGCCACCCCAACCCCCCACATTGTCTGAAAAGAAAATGCTATTTTCCATGTATTTGTAAGGGAGGGAGCAGGCATGCGTGGTGAAAAGTTCTTCTCTCTACAACATACAAAACCAGGTTTAAAAACAATGCAAATCCATTTTCTCTCTTTACAGGTCACCTTTAATCTTTTATACAAGCGCTTACTCAGGTCAAGGTTGAACCAACTTAAGGAAAGGACTCAGAGTTCTTTGAAAGGGACTACGAGTACAATCTTGTGTTTGCATTTAATTATTCAGCTGAAGCTTTCAAATCTGTACTATTATCTCTTTAATAGACCGGCACCCTGAAGGCTTTTGCAGAGAGCATCACGGCCCATGGGGCACACTGATGCAAACCCCTGCCAGTCACAATTCCCAGATTTGTTGCAACTCCACACAACATGAGACACACGAACAAAGGAGCTCCAAATTTAGGAGACTAAATATTAATTGATGGTAAACAGAGTAAGATTTAGTGGCCATGATTAGCTTCCCCAGTTGCTTTACGGCTAATGTTGCTGTTGGTTAATGAACTGTGTCTGTCTGTCTTTTTTTTTTTTTTTTTTTAAATCCTGCAGATGTCCATCGTGGAAGAGCTGTTCCTCAGACAGCTCCCAGATGAACAGCCTGGTGAATGTCTAACTTCCCACGCAGCCTGTATTCCTCAGACACTAATTAGTGATATTTTGGGTGCTGTGAATGATGGAAGCATGTCTTTTTTTTTTTTTTTGCTTGTTTGAGAGATGTTAATCTAAATCAGGCCTGCTCTCGCAATCACTTTCTACACCACTAACCTGATGCCCTCTGAAATGCCTTGAGGGCCTGAAGGGCAGGCAGGAGGTGCCTTGCGGTGGCCTCCTGCACAGGAGTGAGCTGCAGCTTCACTCACTTTTGTTACAAGAATGTGAAGCAAACCAGGAAACATTCAGGAACACGTAAGAAAGATGAAACCTTGCTGATCTGTGCACTTCATTACTTGCAGCCCAAAGACAGCAGCAGCTTCTGGCTTGGGTGAGAACTGCCAGTGAGCCATTGTGCTTTCCACTATTACGGGTATTGATTTATAAGGGGACCAGTAGCATTCCCATTAGCACCTCCTGTGGCGTACAGACATCTTGCATGAGCCAGGTGAGACTGTGTAATAAGAGGAGAAATTATCCTTTTTTTTTTTTTTTTAAATAACCAACCTCACTAGTTCTAGGAGAAACTGGGGGGTGGGAAGACAGCAAATATTTCCTGTCACATCTGCAGTTTCGTATGTGATAAAACCTGAAGAAACTGGAACATCTCACCTGATCTGCACTGAATAGGACACAGGATTTGAAAGCAGTCACTGATGGAGAGTATCACACCCTATGGTACGTTGTGGCGATGATTACAGTTATGCTCCCCATTTAAAATTATGTCTTGCTTCTACTTTGCAAGAGGCTCACGTTTTCTTGGGACCACTGGCAGAATTAAGCTTTATTGCCCATGGATAAGATGACACCCTTAGGAAAAGACCATCCCAACAACAGGGCAGAGGGTTTCTGCTCCTCCTCCTGCTTTTTCTGCCATTCTTTCTGTCTCCCTGAGCTCCAGCAAGGCAGTGGTCATGGTTACTTTGCTGCTCCTGGCAATCCTCTGCCCGAGGCAATCACTGGCCTTGCTCATGCCTACAGCCAGCTCTGACTCCACAGCCACCCCATCCCATCTGCAGACAGTGTGCACCTTCCCATAGACTAAAGCAGAATAAAACATTACCAGTTTACAAAGCAGAGGCAAAGGAGCAAGACGGCAAGTGTTAGTTGAGTTAAATTAGTTTGCTATCAGGCATTTCCTAGCAAAGCACATATACTCTTTTGACGTTTTCACTTCAGAAAACACCACTTGTAGTTTGCTGCTGCCATGTGAAGCATCCTCTTGCTTTAACAGACTATTGTCAGCAGTCAGTCAAAATCACTCCTGCATCCTGCAGCCCTGTAAGAGGGTTTTTTTCCCCTACCCACCCAATTTCAAGTCCCTACTCCTCCTCCCACCCTCCCAATAACCAAGCTATTTAACACAAGAAAAAGTCTAGAGGAATTTTCTCCAGTCCTGCTATTCCCCATCCGTCACTATGCTGGTAGGTATGCTACAAATACCTGCAAAATATGTTTTTCTGAGCCTGTTTCAGTTTACATTGCCCAATAAAGGTCCACTCCTTCCCTCCAGGAACTAATGGACTCTTGTCCACTATTAGAAAATTACTAAATGCAGAGTGGAAAAAACCCAACTCAAAACAGCCTCCGAGAACCAACCTCCCAACTATTATTTATGAATCAAGATTTGAACTAGCATCAAACAGCTGGCAGAATTTGGGATCTGGTGCCCCTGAAACACTGCACCGCATTGGTAGGGAACCATGCGGTCATCACCTCTGCTACCAGCCCCAGAAGCTGAGAGGAACCCAGGCCCTTCCAGAACAAGTCCTCACATACAACTGCGTGAAATCAATAGGCACTTAGAGTGATTTTCTGTAACAATAGCACATCCCATGATAAATGAATCAGTTCAGAGAAAGAGATGACTTTTTTTATTGCTACATCCAATTTATCATTTAGTCTTTCCACAGAATGGATTCAAAACAAAAACATGTGCATTTATGAAAAAGCTTCTAAGAAACAGCATCAGCTAAAAGATGGAAAAATTCATGTCGGGGTTTTCTCGCCCAGCTGCCCCCTCTTCCGTTTTGCCTGCCAGAAACCAAATGGTTTGACTATGGCCTTATTATCCTCAAAGAGAAAAAAAAAAAAGGCTCCTTCCTTGCCTGAATGAAACCCAAACTTGAGGTCAATTATTAGCAAAGACAAATCCTTCTGTCATCTTCATGAGTTAGAAAAATCAAAGCAACTTTGATACCTGACTCATCTCCATGGCCTTCTAACTCCTGGGAAAGCTATCAACTAACCTGCCTGTGCTCTGTCATTTTTCCCCCTCATTAGCACTGCAGGTTAAGGGCATAACCAGCACTCTTTCAATAGAAAAGCCTGGAGCCTTCACCACTTGCCCACCGTGTGAACAATATGTGATTTCAGTTCCCTGCTCTTCCCAAGAGGTCTCACGCCATGATTAACCCCTCGAGCACGGCAGCACCTGCTGCAGCTCCTCCTGTTCTAGCCCTACCTCTTCCAGCAACACTTTAGCAGGAAAAACACAAAACTGGCTCCAACTTTCAAGAAATAAATGTAAATATGGAGCTCAGGAGAGGGGTCAGGGCTGTGAACACTGCAGGATGGGAAAACAGAGAACCTCAACATTTGTAAGGCATCAGCTCTCCCTGTAGTAACACCTCCACACCTAGTTTTGGGCCCTAAATTCCTCTCCAACTCCTAAGAGCAAACATTAAAGAAGAGGAAATCTTTTTAGCTTTGACTCCACGGAGCATCCTTGTTTGCTCTTTTTCTCCTTTAGAAGCAAAAGCTTTCAGCAAAACATAGCTTCCAGGAATCACCACATTATAGAGCAAGGTCAGAGGTCTTGCTTTCAAAGCATGCCTTTTACATTGAAAACACTGGGAAGTGTACTCTGTTCCAGCAAGGAGGGAAAATAAGGTTGGTTGGAGGACCACTCATGCTAGATTTGTTTTCCTCTACAAAGGCTCTTGCAGGGCTGAGGCAATATATTCACAGCCCCATAAATCCATAAACGTTGACAAAGATATTATTCGGGATCATCAGACTTTGTTCTTTCACCCGAGATCAGTTCCCTTATGCTGTTGAAGAAAACAGCCCCTTCAGCTACCATCAGGACACAAACCTGTCTGATCGTTCATGCATCAAACTGCACTGCCCACATCAGAGCTGCTACAGAAATTAGTCTATGCAGAAGAAAGAGAAGGAGCAAACCGCCACCATGCAGAACTCGGGATCCCAGGCACGCACTCCCTCCGTTTGGCAGAGTTTCACATGCTAGTGAGGAAGAGGCTTATGTGTAACCTGCTTTACGGACAGACACCGGTTACAGACTCATTACGGGATGCTGTAACTGGAATGCCCCATTTCTGCAGGAAGTGGAATGGAGGTCTGTGTATTCCATTTCCCAGAGCCCTGGACACAAGGATGACTGGAAAACCATCAACACACTCATGGACACGATGCTTTCAATCTCTAACATTTAATAGTTGCACGCTTTACTATAGATATCCACATTTGAGAAATGGCTCACCTTTTATTCAGTAGATCTTTATAAAACTTCACTGACACTCCAGAAATCAGTCACCTCCTTTTGCACAAGTGATGAACATACATATAGTCATTTTCCAAGAGGAAAAAACAAAAATAACTGGAAAAATAAATAAATCAAACCTAAAATAATTCTCTCAACACATCAGTCCTTCACATAGCAAGGGAAGAGACCCTACTGTGCTATCCTCTCTTCCAGGTAACAGCAAGCTAAGCAAGCATTGCCAACAGCCAGGATCTTGTCCAGACTCACAGCCAAGTGAAAGATGGGAGGAGGTATGGCTTGTCTTTGGGTGGAAGAGCAGTATGCTCCAGGACAGTGCTTTTATGGGAAGTTCTGTACTTTCCCTTGGGAAAGGCCTAGTAATTTGGTTGCCAAAAAATATTTAAGGATTGCTACCCAAAATAATTTCTTCTGCTACTGTGCCACCATATGTTTGTGGCTCTAATCAGGCCAAAAAAAAATAAAAAAATTACATCCTCATTACTGTAAGCATGGCCAGTTGCAACTGAAATACTAAGCCATCAGCCACAATTCCCACTGCAGACACTGCCTCGAAAGCCCCCATCAGAGATGGTGCATCTCATCACAGCTTGTCTCCAGGACTGCATTTTGCCCAAGTGAATTATGGTGCACTGAAACAGGTCATACCCAAGTGTCAGATTCACATTTTCACAGGAAATCTGATTTAGGTTTAGATTTTGTTTTAGCTCCCACTGGGAGAGCTGATTAAACGTGCAGAAAACTTCAGCCTGTTCCCGAGAGTCAGTTCTTTGGTGCAATTGAAGTCCCCATGGCAGCTGCTCCTCACCATACGGCCAGTGGGTGCAAACACATTCTACATGCCCCAAACCCAAATGCAGAAACTGCAGGCACTGTAAATGACTGTAGGATTGCATTCAATTACTGAAAAAGAAAACAAAGTCTCTGCCCACTGCCTTTATTCTGTACTAAAAACCTGCAGTCATGACTGCACGGAAAGGAGAGAGCACAATTATTTACATATTTTTATTAACATTTACTGTTTTGCTTTTTCAACTTCAGCACACCTTAAAGACTCATGAGAACTGCAGTCGATAGCTCCAGACTGAATCTCAGTTGACTTGCAGAATGGCTGAAGAGTTGAGTTAACCCTGATAGGCCTGGATACTTTGGCTTTTTGTTTGTCTTAGCTTTTTATGGCCTACCTCAAGAGCAAAAGCTTTGTTTTCATGCCCACTTGTGCCAGGTGCTGCAGTAACACAGAACAAAGTCCTTGCTCCTGACAGCGCAGCTTCAGGAGAGACACAAGAGCAAGCAGACAGAAACAGCTGGGCAAGATTCCACAGTAGGCACTAGCACAAAGGAAAAACAATCCTTATGGAGGTTTTCTAGGCATAAAGGTTACTTTTCAGAAGAGAAGGAAAAGGGTTTTTTGCAGATGCATATGGCAATCTCCTCCCTATGAGTAATAGCTCATATGAAGTGACATAAAATATTTACTTGAAATGGGTACTGGCACTATGTTTGAGTCCAAAGAGTATTCATCACAGTAGGCTGCAAATCCATGACTAGGTCTCCTAGATCCTAAAGTAAAGAGATCTTCTAGATACTAAAGTAAAGGCTGGTGCTACAAGATGACTTCCATCATCAAGGTGATGGTATTGTTCCCCGCAGAAGAGCACCACACATATGTGGATACGTGTCACACACACACACACACACACGGCCTCGAGACAGGGTTGGGTTTGGCTTTTTTTTTTTCCCTTAAGAAAGCAGTCAGAAACAGTGATGTTATCTTTGGATAGAGAAACACAAAGAACTTGCATTCTATTTCCAGCTGGATAATCTTCCAGGACATCAATACCCACTAAAACATTTAGAACAATTTATATACTCTTTATGCTCTCTAAAAAGGAAACAGCCTTTAAAAGCTGAGTTACACACTATAATTACTCTAATTCTCTGCATCTGGCATTCAAAAGAACCCAAATTAAACATCACAGAGCACCTCAAGTGCATCTATGGAGCAATGAAGGTGGAATTAACTCCAAATTAAATGGGACGTCTTCAGAGACTATCGAACCACTATTCAAAGTGCATAGATTAAAACCTCTTTAAGTTATTGCCCAGATTATTCCTCTTAGGGCAAGGTAAGTATTTTGAGAGTTTGCTTCAACACTTCATAACCCTTCTTGGACTAGAGAAATGCTTAAATCGGAAAATCCTGGAGCTAAACACCATAAATATTGGAGAAGTTCTAGGCTGGATCAGCTCCAAACTCTGCAGCTTGGAATTAATCATTGATCTTCTGGTGAATAAAGACCTTTCTCCCTTGCTATTACAGCAGAGGCAAACACAACCAGTACAGCACACGCAGCCCCTATTGCTCTAACCCACTGAACATCTACAGTCCGGTGAAATTAGGAGCTGTCGTTAAATTCAAAATACACAACTAAGGGAAGCTACAAGAGCGTGTTCTTCTGGGGTCATTTTAGATGTGCTACATCACTTGTATAAAGGATTTAGGAAGGAGCTGCTGTGCACCTCATCGTCAGTGCAATACAGCTGGCGACCCAACTGTCCCATGACTAGCAGATTTAGATTTGAAAGCACTATGTCTGACACAGGTCACCTCAGGCTCAAGCACGTCTCTGCTAAGAACACTTAGGTGTCACTAATCCGGGGTCAGACATCCAAAAACGAGGTTGTTGCCTACAGAAGTAAGATTTGCAGGTCTAATCATTTAGGTCCCATGCTTAAAATTGAATGGGGCTGATTTTACTTCAAAGATGTGAACAATGCTCACTGTGCAACTACATCATACTACCTAGAAAAGCACAACTGAACATAAGGCAGCAGCAGGACAGTCTTTTTGAAGGATGCATCCAATAGCAACTTATGCCTTCGAGCTGGCAAGAGAGACAGGCAGGATGCAGACAAGATTGCAGCTGCTTCCTGTCACGGGTCTACAAAAGGATTTTGGTTTTCAAGGCATAAGGCACATGGCAAGTAAGCCACAAGCCACACAGATACCTATCAAAGGGCAGTCCACCTACCACCTTCACAGCATGCCCAGGACTGTCTCCTTGTCATCCATCAGAAGAAGAGAACAGAGGCAAGAAGGTTGAGGAGGGGAAGCACCCTACTCTAGCTTGGAGTTGTGCCATAATTTGCAGTTGCTTCACCATAAGGGAAATAAGAAAGACTCTATCACTGAAAAGACTGGCAAAAAAAGGTCACGCTTTTGCACCTGGGAACAGACTGCGAGTCAAGTGCATTACACTTACGCCACAGAGCAGCCCGGTCATAGCAACCTGCAGCACATCCTAGATCATCAGATTTGCAAATGTTATTGATTTATCTACATGGCTCTTTATAAACGGTCATCCTACTACCTGCACAGAAATAGCAACAGCTAATAGATTCTCAGAGGATAAATAGCTGAAAGAAACTGTCTGGGGGATGAATTTACATTTAGCGAATACAGAATTCTCATTCTAAAAGTCTTGAGTGCAATTATAGCATTTCTTCTTGATTCTCTCTCCCTTTGCAAGACTATGGCAATGTGTGCATGTAATCAGAGCCATTACAAACAAATTGGTTAATTTTAATGAACGTCTTCAAGACAATGTCTAACAATAAGTATACATAAACATGAGGACAGTACATATAAATGGCTCAAGAGTTCAGAAGAAAAATGTGGCAGCCCTCTGCCATACGTTGTCTGGGCCTATAGCCGAGGAGGATGCAAGCAAAGCTATACACACGTGACTGCAGAGGTACTCCCTGGTCCTTTGTCTGGTGCCAGATTATTTCAGCGATTTAAATGTCATTCTGCTACATGTGCTTTAATACATCATTTGCTGTAATGCACTGATGATAACATTTGTGATGAAGGCAACACCATCCAACTACCTTTCTCATCTGTTCTTTTTCCATCTCATCAGTGTACAGCCAGGGAGGTTATTTTGCCGCATCTTTTTATATTTCACGCTTTGTCTGTCTATAGGCTTATCTTGCTTTACCATAAATTGTGCAGCCTGCTTATCTGTCTGTGCTCTTAATCTATGGGATGTATTCAGAAGTATTATAGGTTGCTTACCTCCTCTGCTCTAACTCTTTGTTTCCCAGTTCTGTATTTTTTTCTTATCCTGCTGCAAATTTCCCTTTCCAGGTTATTAACATATGAAGCACTTACAGTTCCTTCTGTTGTTTCTACGCCAATAACTCAAAATTGCTTCAAGTCTTCCAAGTGAAATCCTAGTCTCTGAAGTCAAGACTAAAGACATCTGCCCTTCTCAGCTACCCAAGGAAGACCAGCCTTCGAATGCTACATGGTCAAAAGACAACTCAGGCAAACTCTTAATATACTTTGATGGTCTCTTTTAGCTACTGACATTGGTTCCTAAAAGGAACTGATTAGATACTGCGTGTGATTATGTAATTTTGCATGAATACTGGTTATCCTGATTTAAGAGTTTCCCACATTATACCTTATTTAGATTTTTACAGAATTTCTTTGATTCTCCCATTCCAGAGTCAGATTTAAAAGCAGGTTTTTCTAGATCCTGTTTATGAATGTATTCCTAAGGGTCTTTGAAAACTTATCAGTGCTTTCCCACACCTAAACCAATGTAATGCTACAGTTTTCTCAATCCCAAGTCTTTCATATTAATTCTCTTAGGTTTTCCAGTATCGATTTTAAAGCTTAAATACTATAATTTCTGGTGTGATTTTTTCCTCCTTTCTTCATTCCT
>NW_009259308.1:6761531-6827840 GCF_000687185.1 Egretta garzetta | reverse complement strand
TTCCTGCTTTCTTTTAAAAGCACAGAAGTTTACATCAATTTCTTGTGGCATTTATCTCCCATTTCCCTGGCAACAAGGAGACAAAGAATTATTATTTTTTATTTAGGCACCAAGTAATCAAACTAGTCCTGTTGGGCAAAGCATACAGGCACATGCCTGTGTTTCATCAATGTACTTAAACAGTTTTTCACTCTGGCCTTAATTAGTAAATAACCTTTACAAGTTCTTGAAGCCCTGACATTTTACATTCAAGGCTTTGACAAATGCCTTATTATTTACATTTATCTTTTATGCACCTTCCCTTCAGTCTCTACATCTGCTTTCCACGCCATATTTATTTCTCCTCCTTGCTCCATAATCTTCCTTATCACTGTGTTTTATTCTTGATACATGCTTTATCTATACTTTGGATTATTCTTATTCTCCCTTCTTCATTTGTACAGAGACCATTTTAAATGGCTTTAGGCTACCTGACTGAATAGACTCGTAACAGTTCAATATACGATGCTTTATGTTTTTAGCTTCTCTGTTACATTAATCACATTTCATTCCTGTTCATCTACTCTTTACTATGTTCTTCCAAACTTTCCTCTATGGAATTTACACATCCGTATTTCTCTTCCTTTTAGTTGTACCTTATATTCATCCATCCAAAGCATTTACAGACACTCATCACCACACATCTAAATGCCAGCTGATTAAATTACAGCCCGTATTCTTGGGATACCCTCTCACCTGTTCATCCAATTGTGCCTAGGCACTACTGGAAATGAAAGGCCAGATGCTGCCCCTAATCTGTTTGCACAACTCCCCACGGAGCCCAGGGTGACTCATTCCTACACAAGGTCTTCCAGCCTGTCACCCTATTACAAGAGTGTTTTACAGCAGATGAAACGAGACGAACAAAGGACCAAATCCGGCCCTGCGCTCCCCACAGGGCAGGGCAGCACATGCATGCGCGTTGAAGGGATGCTGGCGGCCCATCGCAGCCACCGACAGTCCCCAGTCCTGCAACCATTTCCACATGCGGGGGGGCCCCAGACCCATGCAGGACCTGCTGGTGCCAAGCATGAGATGCAGAGTGTGTTACAGCAACGCCTCCACCACGCAGAGGACAGGGAGCCTGCCAACCTAGAGGCATCTGCACGTGCAAAACCCACTGCAGAGGGAAGATGGAAATTATTGGCAGTTAAAACGGGACAAACTTATGATGGAAATGGAAGGTAAGGGAGGATAATGGGACCAAATGCACATTTCTGCATGCCAAATGCTACTTATAGCTCACCAGCTAGAAAGAAAGATGGCACAGCAGTGCTGGTCCGTGCACATTTAAGGGCTGACAATAACCCCTTCACAAAGGGCTTGCATGAGTTTTTTGACTTTACATTAAGCTCCATCCCCTACAAACACCCGCGTGAGCTCCACTCAGTACAGCTCACCAAACGCTAGTGCTTGTGTTCGCTCTGCGAGAGAAGCGAGATGCTGCAAGCTCAGGGCACCACCATGCATTCACTGCAGCTGGCAATTTGTAAACCAAGCCCCCCCCAGCAGCTTCATTTTAAAGATGCTTTTAACCAAAGTTGGGGCCCACTGGCCTGTAAATGCCACAAAGGGTGATCAACAGCCACCTGTAGCACCTTTGGCAGATAAATAGGAACATATTTAAAAAATAGAGCTATTACAGAGGGGAGCAAAAGTCATCAGCATCATTTTCCAGTTAACAGTAGCAGTGCCATCCATACCACAGCCCTCTAACACAACAGTGTTAATGGACTTGCTCTCTCAATAGGTGCTGCCACAGCCTGTCCACGTGGCCTTGGGCACATAAATTACCTAATCAGGCTTTAGAGGAGGTTTTTCATCACCATCTACCCACATGAAACACATTTGCTGGAAGATAGTCCTGCAAGGCAGCAGCCAGGGGAGCATCTCTGCTGCTGGGTCCAGCCCAGCTAACATGGATTACACTCACCAACCACACAAGCTAAATTCACGGATGCTTGTACATCTAAGGATCTTGAAAATAGGGTACTAAGTGGACTACAGTGTTTTACTGAAGCCATGACTAATTTTCCAACTCGTAAAGCCCAGTGGGTCTTTGCAGCCCATGCAGGCAGGCCTGTCAAAATGTTTTCATAGTGCCTGAAAACAATGTAATTGCCAATCGCTTTTTCTGGGGTCAAAATTCAGTATTAAAAACACGTATTACCCAAATACAGTTTCCAAAGGAACCGGGGATTCTAATAGTCTAATGACTGTCTCCTAGAGTTCATTTTTCACTTTTCAATAATTGGTTTTTCAGTTGCATTTGCATAGAGTACATGTAAAATTCCATAGCCCATTAAGTTAATCACAACATGAAGCTAATAAGCATGGACACGCAAAGACATACCTAAGCCCAGATCAATTTTTGAAGCAGTGATTTGAAGTTGCAGCAGAATAACTGCTCCTCAAGCCTGCCAATTTGATAGGTAAGAATGTGTTTTAAAGAATTGAAATTTTACACTGCTGAGAATCGCCTGTAGTTATTCAACACACTCAACTTCTAAAGAAAAATGAAGAAAAAAATTAACAAAAAGAAAAGCCAACACACTTTGAGAAGAGGATTTTAGCGATAGTTCAAGCAATTTAACCAGCAGTTTCCCTTCTGCATTTGCTTTTCCCCTCTCCATCCTCCCCCCAACAGCATCTCTCCTACAACAGGCAGAGTGCGTTATGGCATGATGTTCTACAGCATCCAGCTCTGCACAGCCTCACACAAGTACCACTCTTCAAGTACACTTAACCACCACATTTCCATTTACCCCTCCACCCGACATAACTCTGAGGAATGTCTATATATCAGCAAGCTCCTTCAGCTCTCACAGACTGGCTTTGACATGCGTTTTTGCAGCCCCTATAGCCTCCAAGTGGCTGCACACATGAGTTGTCACTCTTTATGCTTCACTCCAGCTGGCTCCAAAAACTGCCTACTGATCATGGACAGGTTGTCCAGCCCTGCCCAGGAGGTCAGAGCCATCTCTTAACCCAGGGCAGAAGGTATGCACCTCTCCTGTCTCCTTTCCACAGGAAAGTTTCCACTTTGCAGTACGGTTCTGTGCCGCTGGCTTCCCATCTGCCTGCCTGGAAGGCTTTGCTCAAGCCTGTTCTTCAAAAACAAGGGTTTTTTTCTGGAAAGCCATGCCTGGGAAAACCAGCCTTTTCCTTGTCTTTTTTTGCCTTTTTTTTTTTTTTTTTTTTTTAAATAGTCTTTCATTCTGATGAAAAATGGGAATTTTTTTTAAAAAAAAACCCACGTTCTTTCTACCGTGTGAAAAAGGGATTTTCATTTTCTGGCAAGGTCTATATGCAAGGACTCAAACAGAATAGATGATGTCAGAGCTTAAGAGCTTTTGGGATGATAGTTTCGTGGCGGCAGAGCTGCTCTCTTTTGAAGCTTAAGGATTTGAACGAAATTATGGGAACGTAGCCAGAGGCGGTTCTGTTCAGTGTTGGTTTTAGAGGGGTGGGGGCTTGGCAAAAGCAGAGAAATCATTGCTTTTCTCACCAGTAATATTAAACACTTGTGAAGGCATTTTCTTGTTTTGCTGTTGATTTGCAGAATGATGCATTATTTAAAACGTGCAATATAAACGAAGAATCGAGGTGTCGTCTGATGGAAGGTGCATTTCGTCTGACAGGAGAAGCACCAAACCATTGACTCAAGTGCTCTGGCTTTTCCTACAAGGTTCAACAGGATTTGGCACAAATTTCCTTTGAACGCCATGGCTACTCTTTATTTCTCTGCAGTTAGCCAGATATGAAGCCTTAATTTTGTTGTTGTTGTTGGTTTTGTTAATCATGACATCATGGGTGGAAACAGGGCAAAGCAAGCAGCCCCAGAGGGAAATAAAAATCAATTCAAGCTGCTCATTAAAAGGTAAACCGTCAATAATCTTTGTCAGGCCTTTTTATCTTGGGTTTTAGCACAGTGTGATCCCTAAGGCAGCATGTGGTATTGAGATTTAAAATGGCTCCTACTTTTCACATCTCCATCAGGAAGATTAACTCCTTCAACACAGGCTGAAATTACCCCGATTCTAATCAGCACACAAAAATGGTATAGGATTAAAGGGATCATTTTGTAACAGCTTTTCTGTATCTGTGCTGACAGACAAGACAGAGATCAGCTTCTGAACTTGACTGAAATGGTGCAAGTCAGAAATAACTCCACAGATAGTGCCTCCACAATGAAAACTCAGATTAAAATCTGACCATTTCACACTTCAAGCATTTATATTAAAAAAAAGATTTAATTGAAATGTTAAGAAAAACCCACACATGTTCAATTTTTTTACATAAGCAACTGGCTATCTAATTTAGGCAAACACTGTAAGAGTTTATTTGGAAAGCTAATTTACCTAAATACTTGCTACCAAGACTAAAGATTTTTCTACCAATTTTATGGGAACAGAGCCTCTGTAATACAACTTTATGTCTTTGAAATTAGGGTGAGTGCCTATCATATCATTAACATAGGACTAATTACAGAAGGGATGACAGCTCGTTTCAGCAGAAATAGTATTGTCCCATCCATGTACCATGTATTATGAAAAATTAGTTTCCCAAAGAAACATGTCTTTTGTTCTTCACCACAATGCTTTAAGCAGACTGCCAGCTATCTTTTCCTACACGTCCTCCTCCATGGATTTACTGCACTGGATAAAGCACCAAT
This sequence comes from Egretta garzetta, assembly GCF_000687185.1. NCBI lineage: Eukaryota > Metazoa > Chordata > Aves > Pelecaniformes > Ardeidae > Egretta > Egretta garzetta. Next base: position 6,823,126 of record NW_009259308.1, on the reverse strand, counting down.
CAAAATGACGTATTTTTGTTTTTCTCTTATATGTAAGCCTTAGTTTGAGAATTTAAGGGGTAGGTTATGGAAAGGTGTGGCTAGTGCACATGCAGATCATGTCTAACCATTGCCTCATACTACAAGCAGGGATTTCCATATTAAAATAAAAAAAAAAAATGGACCAACACAGATTCAACAGCCTGAGGCCTTCTTGGAATAAGGATCCTGGTGCACAGGAAACAAACACTTATTATCACACATAACTTGTCTGAATGGTCAAAACATTAGGTCAATAGATCCAATTATACCCCTGCAAATCAGTTTGCTAGTGGGATGACTCCAGGACGTTGGCTGTTGAGGATGAAGCTATCCGAGATCACTGGACAGGGTTCCCTTTCTCTGCCAAGACCCCTCTAACGTGGCAGCAGACCACGAAGGCAGCGCAGATGCCTTCGCAGCTCCTGAAGGTACTATAAGCCATGAGAGCGCACTCATGTTTTTCACACAAGTGCAAAAAAAGTGACCAAAGACACCCCCGCAAAGCCATCTTCCCTTTCACAAGCTCCCCACCAGGGGAGAGTGGACCTGTTAAATGCAGGTGTTATTCAAGCGTGATATAATACTGAATTTTCTAGAAACCCTGGGAACAGCAGAGGGAAAGTAAAACAAAAACATTTAATTCTCAATTATGAAATACTTTAAGAAAATACAAGAAGCTGACGCTTATGCTTTATCATCGTCCTACAGCCAGGTTTTCTTTATGTGATGCTTGAACTCCAGCAGCGAGGTAGGATTAAAAATAAAACCCTTCATGAGCGCACAAGCTTGTGATAGAAAAACCTAGTTTTGCAATGTGGGTTTAAAGTGATCACACTAAAAAGGCAGTAAAACAGAAAAGCAATGCAGCTTATGAGAAGCCTTACAAGACAGTTGTGTATTTATCAGACCTCTCCCCTATTCGGAAAAAGCCGAACCAAACAAATCAGCAATACCCATCTACAGTGAGGTACGCACTTAGCTTAATCAACACTTTTTATTTTAGCTCATCAGTTTGAATAGAGACCTAAAAGTGCACTGAATTATTTAGCTTGTTACTGCTAGATAACATATTAGGATAATAATCTGCTGTATTTACAATACTGAATAGGTTCTGATTTTCCTCTGATTTTTCTTTTTTTAAAGTAAACATTGAAAAAGAAACGAAAACTTTGATAATGTTTTGTTTGGGACTGGAAGGGCCTAATTTAGAAACATCAGTAACCCAGGCGGTCTAGGTGCTAGATCCACAGAGGGACACAGGGCATTGGCAAGATCCCCAGCAAGCAGTGTCCAGGTGGGTGCCCCAACCTGGAGCTGGGCAGCATCATTTCCCTGGTGGTACAAAAAGAGAGAGGCTTAGAAACGTGACTCCCCCCAGCAGCGTGGTGCCAAGCTAGGCAAGGAAAAATACCTTGAAACCCCACCTCCCTTTTGAGCACCAAAGACCTATGTTAAAATAAAACATCGATGCAAAACTGTTTTTCACTGTGGTACCTAAACACGCAGGTACTGAAAGTGTGTTTTGATGCAGGCAAGTGGCTCGACCCTTTCTTTTCAAATTGGTAAAGGGGTGGATTGGGAAAAGGAAGATGACAGCCCTTCTGCAAGAGAGACTGCTTTTCTGTCCTGAAATGAGAAGACTCACCCTTTTGCAACACACCTTTTGTAAAGGCAGTGCTCTCTGTCACTTCACATGAGCTACACTGTCCCAAGTTACTCAGTAAAAAGGACAGAGGTGGTTCTCAACTTTCACCAAAGGAGCGACCTTTAAACCACAAAAGCCACTTGAAGCTAAAGTTAATTTCTACCTCATGCTGTATGTTTATCTGAAAATAGTCAGTCGGAATCAACCATGGACTGATCAAACACACAAACACCATCAAGAAAAGGTTACCGGAGGTGTGATCCTGAACCAGCTCCAGATGCATTATGAGAAAAGCAGTCAAAGAGATCACATAAAAGTCATAGAATCACAGAATAGTTTGGGTTGGAAGGGACCTTTAAAGATCATCTAGTTCCAACCCCCTGCCATGGGCAGGGGCACTTTCCACCAGACCAGGTTGCTCAAAGCCCTATCCAACCTGGCCTTGAACACTTCCAGGGATGGAGCATCCACAACTTCTCCGGGCAACCTGCTCCAGTGCCTCACCACCCTCACAGTGAAGAATTTCTTCCTTACGTCTAGTCTAAATCTACCCTCTTTCAGTTTAAAGCCATTTCCCCTTGTCCTGTCACTACACGCCCTTGTAAAAAGCCCCTGTCCAACTTTCTTGCAGCCTTCCAGTACCTGAAGGGGGCCTACTATAAGGTCTCCCCAGAGCCTCCTCTTCTTCAGACTGAACAACCCCAACTCTCTCAGCCCATCTTCACAGGAGAGGTGAACATGAATAAGCCAGCCACCAGAAAACACATATGTTGTTGCTCAGTTTGGCATCTGGGTGTTGCAGCTGCCAAGACAGCAGGAGTGCCTGGGACCCCTGGAGCAACATATGAGGTGCCAAAAGGAGTTTCCAAACTATAACCACCACGCTTTCCCTTCTGATTTGCAAGTAGCAAAGCCTGAGCCCCGCTGCTCAGCCACTGCTCGGCACCCACGGGGCCAGACAGTTGGAATGGGAAGCTGGTTTGTTTACAACTTCAAAGGCACAACACATTTACTGTTATTAACCCCAAATTGAACTGCATACCTGTTCCTCGCTCAGGTCCACTACACAATCCTTCTACCAAAAGTAGGTAACTAGCTCCAAAGAAGAACAGAATAGAAAAGAAGAGAAGCCTCAGGTTGTGTTTCCATTGATGTACGTGCATCCAGGAAGAAAGACTGTGGAAGAGACCTGAGTGCTTGGACAAAATTAAATTACATGGTTTCAGCTCACTGGAAGGGAAGTTAACTAGTGGGAAAGAGATAACCCCTATTAAGCTCACATGGAAGTTGCATTGCCTTTCCCAGCTTCCCCTCTACAGGCACTCCTTGAGCCTCTCCATCCTCAAGGTACAGTTACCTGGCTCCACAGCCAGGCACCCTGTGATCAGTTCCCAGCGTGGGCACAAACTCATTGCAGGCTAACCAACACCCCCTGCGTTACCAACCACCCTGAGCCGCCGTGGTCTGACCACCACAACTTCATGTGCAGTACTGATGTGAGCCGTGTAAAGGACCTATGCATACAAGTGCCACATGAAGGGTAAAAAGGCAAGTTATTCTAGCATGCATTGGTCTGCATCACATTTTGGGGTATTAAACATTGTATTCAGGCAGAGCCTGATCCAGATCCTCACCTAAGATTAGCTGATATAAATAAATGCTTCCTGCCAGGCAATTGAAATCCAACTCTTTTTTTTCCTACAGTGACTTTACATCAACTGAATCCTAGCCCCAGGTACCAGGGTGTTTATGAAAAAGATCTTGGAGGAAATATGAAAATACAAAATTGGTGTGCTACACTCATTTGCTATAGGCTATGAAAAACTAAAGTTGTATGAAAACTGATTCCCAGAACACTTGACACAGTTCAGAAGTACAAGGAAGAATTAGACAGTTCCCTTAGTGATGGCAGGCACTGAATACATTTGATAAAACAGAAGTGCTGTACAGTGTGAAGTGGGAAATTGTAATCTCAGACAGACAGACAATTCCACTACTGCTAGGAACTGACGCTGTGGAATTCACTTGTTAATAAGATATAGCAATTTTTCTTGTAAGGCAGACCCCTAAACATGTTTGCATTTCAAACAAACAGCTAATAAAGGCAGAGATTTATATCTGTTAATTTAACCCACCATCTATCTCTGTCTGTGCCATCGTTATGAAATGCAACAATACGAGTGAGCAAATGAATATCTTAACTTTGGCATTTCAGATGAATGTTATGTTGAAAACTGCATCTTTGCCTGTGAGATTTCTGGAACACTTGAAGTACTTCCAGCAAGTTATTCCATAAACTATCTACCAGACCATATGTTTGCTGCCTACAAGTCTGGGCAGGAAATGTCCAGTAGGAGCCACATCTGAAAGGAGGAAGGAGCAGCAGCCAACAGCGTTCCCATAACTAATCTGCATTTGCAAATGCCACATTGGAGTTGGCAAATGAAGCATTTCAAGTGCAAATAGCTGTGAAGACATTTGTATGTAGCACTACAACTGATGGGTAGATGCTGGGTTTGTTTCTGTTTAATTTTAGTCAAGTTACCTAGGTGCTGGTAGAACAAAGCCACTTTCCCAGGATATTGTTTGGTTGGCTTTTTTTTTTTTTTAAGAAAAGATCATTCTTACATGGAAAAAGCCCATTTCTCCTCTAAATGCTCATTTTGATGCATAGCTACTTACAATAATTGTGCTCAAAAATCACAGCAATTATAAACACTTATCCTGAGAACAATTACAAGCATACTTCTCCAGGCAATATGGTCCTACAAGTTTAAAGCACATGCATTAAACATGGTTATAAAGTTTATAAAGACATATGTACATATTGTACATATAAGCATATATACAATATGTTTCCATTATGAAGCAATTTTATCTTGAAACTGATTTTAGAATCCATACATATACATTTCAAGAAGTCTTCATCCTGTATATATTTATACATTATACTGTGCACACATACTGTATTGTATACATTATACAATTAGTAGATCACACACAAGATACGTTCTCCAGTAGCAAATAGATATAAATAGTCTAAGGCTGGGATAAATCAACACAAAGATGAAATATTATGATCTGGGCTTGCACTTACAGGATATAATTCCCATCTGATGAAACAGTTTCTGAAATGCATCTCTGTCACTTATCATTAACACTGACCAGACATAACCCCAAGATTATGCTAATATAAGACAACATTCAATTAGCATACAGAGCACTCTAATCAAAAGCCCACACAGTGTTAGTAAAGTTTGAGATAATTTTTTCCCCTGTTCCGTGCTTCTACTTTGCAAAGAAAATGTTCCATTTTCTCAAGATTTCCTTTTAAAGCCCAACGAGTATCCTTTAGTTGATCAGCAGTCAATAACGCATTCCCGGAGGAAACGGCCGGACCATATCGATGCAGTAAGTTTCTCTCTTCACCTACATCCTACCCAATCAGATCATCAATCTAATTAATCCACAGAAGTATTTTAAACATGAAGGGCATGGGGGCTACATGAAGTTTTCTTTGTTGAACCAAAACATTTTCTTAATACCACTTGATTCCAAAGGCCTCCCTGACAGGTACAGTATGGCCTCTTTTCCCTCATCCCCCAAAAGGTTTCCTATCTGGGAACCCTGGGATGGAGCAGATGGCTGAGGTTCAGGGCTCCTGCTCCAGCTCAAAGGCAAAACAAACAAACAAATAAATAAATAAATAAAATCAGTACGACACCCACCCCACCCCCCCGATCCCGAATGATAAGTTATCTCTGGAGGGATATTGGGCTATTTTTACAAATTGTCTCTTCCAAAACCACTTCAGTTACCAAAATACCCCACACCCCGGACTCTGCTTCCTGCAGCTGTGGCTCACCCCAAGGAGGAGTGCAAGTTTTTCAGCTATTTGGGAAAAAATTCAACTATTCAGCCAAGTGTTTGCCAGGGGGGCTTAAACTCGTCTTAAAGCCACCCCAAAACCTCTGGAGCCATCTTGCAAGTGCAGCCAGGCAGTTTTACAAACCTTCCTGAGGAACATTTTCCCCATTTTAACAACATATAGCTCATTTGAGCATTGAAAATAACATCCCATGTATATGTGGGTTAGTCAGTTGTGGTTTCACTCAAACTTCAGCTTGTCCTGTTGTTTCATGGTGCAGATTTGAAAAGAGCAATCAGGAGGACTAAGACACAATGGATTTAAGTGCTTGGGATTTTAAAGTTCACTAAACACAAAAGTAATTAAAAACTGTTTCCAGTACCTGATCCAACACATAACCAAGCTGCAGCACAAAACTTGCCTTTTTATCTATGTTTCAAAGTAAACACTTGTGACTGATCCCTGTTTTATCCTCGCCTCCCACATTGCCATATGGCTACGGATGTTTCAAACAGACATTATTCCAATAGCTCATTACTTACCATCTTGTGCTGAAGAAGAAAAGCTACAGACAGTTTTGACAAAAACAGCAATTGCCTAAAAATGCTAAAGTATCACAGTCTTGCGTCGGCTTAGACGTTTTTAGTCTGGTAACAAGGATCAGCATTAATGCCACACATAAAGAGGAGTGAATCAGCACGTCAGCACCATCTCCACTGCATCCCCAACAGTTTGCACTAGCAGAGGCTCTAATCCTGTCTGATTTAATACAGAACAGACATTTCTAACACAAATTCAGCACATGTCCAGCCTAATTAAAGGCAGTATCCTCTCACTTCAACATGTTTCAGTATTTCCTTTCTTAAGTATCACACAAAGATAAGACTTCAATCCCCACACTGACTGGGGCAAATCTCCTACTGTGCTGTGACACGGTCCAGAGGGAAGAAAACCCTCCGGTCATTCACCCTGCGGGTCAGCTGTCCCAGGAATCTGTCAACTGTCGAGGGGGACTTCAGCACAGAGCAGCTGAGGTAGGTTTATGTGAGCATTAAATGATTCCCCTTGCACACCAGTAAAAGATCAGGAGTTCTGGAGAAACGATACTATCGACGGGTCTTGGTTGACTTGCTTTTCTTTGGCAGAAGGAAATTCAATGGGGAGCATATTTTGGAGTGAACATGTAGCAGCTCTGAATTTAATGGGTTTTCCTGCATTACGCCCCAAGGCTGATCAGACCTTTCTGGCAACGAGAAGAAAACAGATTTTCTTCCTCCAAGGAAGCAGTAGACTCTGCAAGCCATCATGTTACTGCAATTCAACTTTCCTTGTTGGCCAAGCCACATGAAGCAACCAGGCACATACCCTCCCCGGCTAAGCTAAACACTTTACTCCATGAACAGCTTGAGCAAATAAATTTCATCCTGTAAAACAGAGCTGGTCTGAGAGCCTATGTGAGGGCAACTGCACTCTACCAACACGCATTGCCTGTTGAAATTGTAATAACCCAAACCCTTGCAATCAATGTCACCGCAAGCTCAGGACAACAGCAATCCAAGCAGAGTCCCAGGATACAGGATTCCAGCCTTACATAGCAAAGACTGACTTCACGCAGACATCTTATGTTTTTAACTTTAAAGCAGCATGGTACTGTCAGGCTTGGGCATGGGGCTTGGAGCTCCTTATCAATACCAAACAGGCAGATACTAATTTTCCAAAGTAATTCCTAGGTGCATCAGGATTCTGTGTGAATGTGAGCATCTGCTTGTCCATGTCAAAATACAGGTGCATTTTCTCAAGATAGCTATGCCTGTTTTTAAAACTTTTTTTTTTTATCCTTCAGTGCGTAAGTTCTTCATTTGGTAATGTTTTTTTCCCCTGCCCTTTTGTTTTTTTTTTTTTTTTTTTTAAGCTGGGTAGACTTGGGGAAAGGAAGAAGAGGCTGCGAGGAAGAAGGAAGGGAGAACATGAAGCTTGCCCCGTCTCATCTTTTTATGAGATTTACTATTTTATCACCTGGCCACCTGTTTCATAAGCAGATGGAGAACCAATGTTAGTTATTAGCACAAGGAGGCCCTTCAGCTTACAGTTAAGTGATTCTGATTGTATCCTTTAGAGGTGAAAGTACATACTAAGTCACATGTCCGTCCATCATTTTTAGACATGTCAAATAAGGCACTTAATTAGCTATGAAGCTTGCTGTTGAACACCAGGCCAGCTCTCTGCTACTCCACACCAGCTCAGACCACCTTTCACTTCTGGCCTATCCTACTCTGATGTCACCCTGAGAACACTGGTCCTTTCACTATGAGGAGATATGGAAGTACTGGAGGCCCTTCTTCCAATGCACATCAAAATCTGCCAAGAGTCAGCAATGTGATATCTAGGCCTTTGGCACGCTTTACTGAAGAGCTTCTCTAGCAACATCTGGCTGACAAGACAGGCATCTGGTAGGCTACTGCCATGTTATTGATGAGGAATGCCTGGATTTTAAACACAATTCTTGATACTTGAAATATGCCGTTATAACATTATATATATATTATAAAATATTTTTATATATTGTTATATATATAGACATGTGTATATATGTATATAAACATGTGTAAAATAATAGTGAAAAAAATCTTGCTTGTGTCTTTAAAAAGGCAGAAGGCAAGGCAGACAAGGAAACCCAAGTGCACTAACACACAGCCAGTCCAACCTCAGTGTACAGGGATGGCAACTCAGGCAACCAGAGTAGATTCACTCTTTTCTGCCAGATCAGAATTGAGGTTATTGAACAAAAGAATAAATGAGCGTCCTTATTTTTAAAGCACTACAGGAGATATCCCAAATAATGCCTTCAAAATCATACAAGAAGGACTTAAAACAATTCAAGATACATCTGCTTTTGCACCAGAGGTTTTTCCCTTGCTAATACCTAGGACTCAAAATGTGTTTTGATCATGATAGGACCAGCCAGACATTTGACTTCAAAGTACACTAAGCTAGAGCCTGCCCTCAGGTTAGATGCTCAGTGAAATTAAATACAGTACTTAATCAGAAGTTAATGTCTGTGACTCCTCGGAAGGTCAGCTTTTTTGTGTGCGCAAGTTTTCCAAGTCAATGCCTTCAGAAGGAAAGACTGCGTTCTTCTCATAGCATCTCTGGCATGATTTTCAATCTAAATTAAGAGTTGTTAGTGTTTGTTGCATACGGTATGTCAGTCCTGCTTAAGAATAAGAACAGTTAGAAGGAATTCCACTCCTCCACTTCCTCCCTTCATAGGATATTTCACCTTCTTTGGAAGAAGAAAGTCTGATTTTGCTGTAACAGTTAATCCAGGATAAAGAACAGACTTCCTTTATTTTAGTCATTTAAGAGGTTTAAAGTTTTGTTGTTCTCTGTTTTTCGGGATTAAAGCAAGATTCTTCCCTGTGATCTAGGCTAGTGAGGTTCCTGGGGGTAGGACACTGCTTGCTCTGTTGGGAGCCCCAAGTTCAGGTGGGGTTTCAGTGAGGAGGTACACATGGAAGAATCTCCAGCAGAAGAGGCAGGCAGACTTGAAAGCATGTCAAGAGAGGAAGAAACCCAATGTGCTCTTTCACTGCTACCAGGACTAGAGGAACCTTCCCAATTATAGCTTGTTAAAATTTCCTGTAGAAAGGAAAGAAAAGCAAAATAATCAAGACCATCTTTGGAAAAAGCTCCTGATCAGGTCGAACTACATTGGGATTAAGGAGGGAGTGGAGTTTTTCAGTAAGCAGCTCCATCCTCACTTCCCCTCGAAGGGGGTTAGAGCAATGCTGTTTCAAGCTCTCAGGTTCAGTCTTCGTCACATCTGCTTCATTTTTCTGTAATATCAAGTGACATGACCTAACTTTCTCTGCTACTGCATTACAAAGACTGAAATAAAAGCCGTCTAAAACACTGGCAAACTCCCATGGGAGAGGCAAAACTTCATAAATGGATATTAAGTATGTAGGTTGATAAGGAACCTTTTTTTAACTGTTGTTCTTGGAACTAGAAACCAGGAGAAATCAACTTTGCTATATACCAGATATACTACCACTACTTATCTTTCTGACTTTGTAAAAGCTCAATACATAACGCATATGTGCAGTTTTGCAACACCACCTGCCTAACGAAGCCAGCAGTCACAGGGATCCAAGAGGCAGATCTACAGGTTGTAGGAACGTGATTTTGTTTAACAGAAGCAAAGAATAAGCTTGAGAATTCCTGTCCCTATCAGAAAGCTTTTCTAAATTTGAAAAAGCGCAAGAGTTCACATGATCTGTTTCCAGGAGCTATATTGTGGTTACAATTCTGATAATTTTTCTATTTTGGAATTCATATTTTTTTAATCAGAAATATATAAATACATATTATATTAAGTTCTTTTCAGTACATTACAAGCCTAAAAAAGAAATGGACAAAGATATTGAGGGCTTATGCTTTTTTTTTAACCAAAAAAAAAAAAAAAAAACTAATCCAGACAGCAGCCAGCTAATAATCTTATAATAACTTCAGCTCTGCATTTTCCAGCTCCTCTTTTTCTCAGTCACACACCAAGCACTTTTATATGGCACTTTTTGTACTATGAATTTTAATAAAACCAGCAAAAGAATTGGGAAGAAGCTAATTTTTCTACATGCCTCTGGCAAACAGGAAGAATTCAAGAATAAGTTAAAAGATATCTTTCTACTACCGAAAATTCATTTTCCATAACAAGACACTGTCATCTTCCTGAGGAGCCTGTAATTCCAAGATAAAGATGAAAAGATGTTGTTTTATCATAATGGCAAGTATCCGCATCCATATTTATTTTGTGCTCCGACATCACCGTACAGTTTGTATTGTCATGGTACATTGAAAAGTAGGAAAACATTTAGCTATTTCAATAACAAGAGAATAAAGGATAAAGTACCAAAGGGAAATAGCATAGCACAATCATTTCCAAGTATCCCTAGGAAAATATTTGACCCACATAGAAGAACTAGAGAATGGAGTTTGTTTCCTTGCAACTGCTTTTTCCATTTTCCAGTGGCCAGCCCATGCATTTTAATCACCAAGTACTACAGCTTTCTCCGTCAGGCAGCCACTTTGCTCCGGTTACGTGAATAAAACCAGGACAGAAGCCAGCAAGTGTGGGGGGGGAGAAGACCCCAAAACCCAGGCAACTAGTTTAGGATGTCCCAGGCACCCAGATTTCACCCCACTTAGTGGGTTTAGTGCTACCTGGCCACTGGTTCAACAGCACACGGGCAAACGTCATTTTCAGGTAGGGCAACCCTGGAGGCAAATATGGAATTTTGTCAAAAACCAAACAATAGTGAGTAACTCTTCCCAGTAAATGGCTTAATCACTTTTCTGATAAAATTCAGAGTGGCTGCCTTGGAAATGTCTCACTTGCCTGTTACACCGTTATATACATGTCAGAGAGCATTATGTTAGTGGCTTAACTTCCCCCTTGTTTATAAGCTGCGCTGAGGTTATCTTTTCACCTTCTTGTTTAAATAAATTCTGAATGTGTCAGTATCAGTGCCTCTACCACAGATTAATAGAATCAGCCAAAAGGATAGCTGACATTTTTGTTGCCATAGAAACCGGTCATGATGTTACACAGCTTGTCTAGTTCCCATTTGCCATATATCTAGCCAGCTTCCGAACACGGTCCCCTTTTGTTTCATGAGGAATTACATTAAAATATTAAAATATAATTCCATCTTCGTTCAGTCCCCATTCTGTAGCAAAGAGGATTATAGAATATTAAGATACTTCCTAAGGAAAGTGCAAAGTGATGATAATATTGCTGTGTAGCTTATGTGCATTCCAGATTAAAAGAAAAAGAAAATACAAGTGGAGTAATTTATCCCAGAGCCCTATATCCCAGTTATCCTCCATTCAAGTATCTCCATCAGCTTCAAATAAACAGGCTTCTCCTCACTGAACCTCAAAGTAGATGCACTTCAAATATGATTGTACAAGACAAAAAACAAAAAGACATTAGTGAAGATATTTTTTAATACACCATCAGCATTTTTCTGCATAATGCGTAACCTTCTCAGTGCCGCTATCAGGCTCCCTCTCCACAGAGGCATCGCAGCCTCGAGAGAAAACCACTCACATAGAATTAAGATGTGAAGTTTCAGCACTTAGCGATGCAGTGTGGATGTATGTTGTGCCAGAGGGCACTGTACACTTCGAGAAAATGCAAAGCAACTCAAGCAAGAACAACATCTAAGGACTCCAAACCATCATGGCTCTCTTCTACCTCTCCAAGACATACTATTTTGTTATTTTAGAGGAGCCCATTTGCCAATAGGAGGATTAAGGTGAGAAATAGGTTTCAGGCAGTTCATTTTCCCTTTCAATATACATGAAAATTAGAGGGACAGCTTAAGGAGCTGAACTCCATTGCACCAGGCGCTGCGCAAACAGACAGCAAGCTCCTGCTCCAAAGGAACTTCTTCCAGCCAGAATAGCCACATCCATACATCACTCCAGTCACCCAGAGACGTCCAAGCCCATATTCTGGTTACTTCAATTTGCAGGTGAACTACTAGGTCATTGCCACCATTACCAAAATTTATGCCATAATCCCAATGCTAAATTGATCCTTATTTAGATCACTAGGCCCCATTTTGGTTTGATTTTTCAGTGTTCAGGTAAGCACATCCCACTCGTTACTGTGGCCAGGGGCTTCCCTGAACTGCTCTCAGGTGCTATGGTAATGAGCACAAGTAAACAGGTAAGATTGTACAGAAAATCCTCCCCATTTTCCATACTTTCAAGTGCGGTCATCAAGAGCAGTTTCTCAGGGCTTCCCATTGCCACAACCATGTGAGAAACTCCTGCAGAATTTCTATTTTACTTCACCTAGGAACATGCAAGGAGCCACTGACAGATGTCAGATATTAAGCAAAGATTTTGCCCCGAGCAAAGCACTGCATGCTCAAGCTTACATGTGGCATGCCACAGCCTTTGACTCTGAAGATATTCATGCCCAGCGTCAGTCTTTTATTCTCCCTGCAGTTCATAATTACTCTCTGCTTGGGGCACAGCAAGACCGAACACGTGCTGCTGGCCGCTTTCAGGGGTGGCTGCAGAGGGTCCCACAAAGCAGCCCTGCATGTGCTGAGCAATATTCCTGTTCCCTTCCCTGGGAAGGAAGCAGATGGGATGACCAGAGTGCCTTACAGGATCTCAGAGGAGCAAAAGAGCTGCAGCAACATCCCTCCCTGTGTCAGTCCAAAGAAGTTAGCCGCAAAGGCCAGTTGGCAGCTGGTGCTTACAGCGCTGTGTGGTGTGGAAATGGAGAAAAGCGAATTCATGAGGTTTGTTGGACTCGCAGCTTCTCTGCAGCACTGGAATAGTCCTAAGAAGCTGGTGAATGGAATGCGAGGAGATGTGGGAACTATAAGCTCATACCACTGTTAAAAAAAAAAAAAAAAAAGCTAGGCACAGCCCCTACAAGAAGCACAGTAAACCACTCTCCTTTCCCAGCTAACCCAAAAGCCAAAGTTGCCCATGTTTTTGAGCAGCCCCTGACAGAGAAACAGCGTCAGTTCAACCCCAGTCCAGGCTGGAGTTACTCACATAATTTTTACCCAATCATATATCTTTCAAAATACACCATTCTCTTCGTTTGTACAGAAGAGGACTAAGAGAGAAGATGGGGAATAACGAGGTTTGCTGAACAATGCAAGCTGCAGAGGAAGCCGCTTGTTGTCTTGAATTTGCTGGGTTTGACGATCAGGTTAATTCTGCATGCCTGGTTGCATCAGCACGTTGAGTTATGCAATGTAGCAAGCTGTCGCACTGTACAAAGCATGACGTATCATCTCATTGATGCATGAAATTAAAAAGATGTGGTTTGCTGGGTCACCCACAGATAAACCAAACTTGATTTTCAGTCAATCTCCTTTTAATTATATTTAAACCTTGAAGATGGGGGAAAAAAATAAAGAGATTGTTCAAATACCTGCTGATCCACTAATAATTCCAGTCCCGTCAATGCTAAAAGTAGGTGCAGCAGTGTGGGCATTTTCTTGCTGGTTTTGATGCACTGATGAAGAAGTAGTCCTGATGCTTGTTTGTCCCATGCCAGCAAGGCAGGCAGGCAGGGAGCACAGCAGCCTTCATGGGGCACCCCAGGATGGCAGGAGGCTGCTGGAGCTGCGCAAGCTGTGAGCATTTACCCTAAGCCGACCCACAAATGGAGCTGGACTGTTGGCACCTGCACTAAGGCACAGTTTGGGTCTCTCTCCTTGCATCGCTGAGGTTGACAGAGATGTCTGGAGATCCGCCCTGCTCAGGGCTGGGTTCTCCCACAGCAGGTTGCTCAGGGCTGGGTCCAGCTGGGCTTTGAGTATCTCCAAGGACAGAGACTCCACACCACAACCTGCCTGGGCAACCAGCATCTGGCAGAAACAGCATTAGAAAATAGTTGCTAGGAATGGGATGCTGCTTCTTTTAGGCAAAAAGTATCTCTATTTGAAAACTGTGGTTGCGAGGATCTAGAGCAGATTCACACGCACTCCAGTGCTGGTCAGAAGAGTTCACATTATCACACCTGCTACCACAGGAGCTTGCTCTTCAGGTATGCCATTTCACTATCCCTCCCTTTGCCCAAGAAAGCAAGTATTTTCGCAGTCAGAAGAATACAAACATAATCTTTTAAGTCCAAACATACATTCTTGTAGCAACAGAGAGCAGGTCAGCACGCAGCAGAGCAACTAAGTCCAAACATACATTCTTGTAGCAACAGAGATGGCAGCAGGTCAGCACGCAGCAGAGCAAGGGTATGGGTACTCTGCAGCAGTAGTCTATATAGTCAGAAAAAGCAACCCGCTCTCTCTCAGAGCATAAACCATGGTTGCTCTAAGACAGGGCATGACCTGGAAATTCAGCGGTAAAGACAGGAGCAACTGCAAGAGATTAAGAAAATTATTGGAGCCTTCAGAATAAGCCTACTCACCTATCTCTGGCTTTGGGGAGATTCCCCATGAAACAAGGGCAATCATCTGGCAAGACTGGAAAGTATCAAAGTTACACTCAAACAGAAAAGATGTTACACATGCCCTGTCCAGGCACCCTGCACAGACAAGAGCTTGACTTTGAAAACTCTACCATTGGCTTCAGGTGCAGTAGAAACAGGCTGCAGATTTAAAAAAATAATTTAGCAAGTGTGAAACTGAATGAAAGCATTGAGGGTAGGTTTGGTTTTGATAGAGGGGTTTTTTTCCCCCCCAAAGAAAGCAGGAGAGAAGGAGCAGGCAAAGGGTTGGAGAGCAAAAATGAAGCTTTTCCAGCTTTTTGTAGGGAGTGTTGGACTTGGCCCAATACAGACAGTGGCTGCCAGAAGGTGCAGTAGATTCATGCATTACCTTCCTGGAATATAAATTATTCACCCCAGGGAAGGAGACAAGAAGTAAAACTTACCTTAAAAAATTTATTACTGTAATAATTTTTAAAAGAGTTTCAGAATCTACTGAGTTTCTCTTCAGGATGAAGGTGGGATGCAAATGGTACCCAACACTGATGTTGCCACAGCAACAACTTGTTGCTGGACATAAAAATAAAATGCTTTCTGTCACTCCAGGAAGATAAATCAATAATTGCCAGGGTAAAATGACAGTTGGTTCTGCCATATTGTATTCACGTGATTTGTTAATTAAGCCCACACCATTAAGGCCTGTCCTGACAGAGAAAGTGCAGTTGTTCCCTGTGGGTGACATGGACCCCTTGGAGCTGGGACAGCGCAAGATCTGTGCACCACTGAAAGCCCACTTTAACCTGCTCTGTGGAGCTAAGTGGTCTATGGTCCACACATTTGCTTCTGCATAGTGGAAGTTATGTCTTTGCCATCCATTTTTGTGTGTTATAATGATAGGTATTTTTACTTATTCATTAATGTCCTGTTTTGATAGTAACTAAAGCCATTGTGGAAGAAAAAACCATATTAGAATAATACTATGATGTAGCCTTGCCAGAAATACAGTACACAATATATACTGTATACAATATTTTCCCATTCCTATGAACACCACTGTTCAGACCTTGGCAGCCAGCAACCCTTAGCAAAGCCACGTTCTTGGGTCTAACAGCAGGCTGCAGGATGTGCACAAAGCGACCTACTACGTGCCTACGAACCACGCACTGATTCCTGCAAAACTTCCAGTTTGTCCACATATGAATTGGAAGCCATGTAACTTAAATATCTAGCTTACAAGACTTACAGAAAATAGAAAAATAAGTTAAAATGTATACACGTGTGTGTATATACGAAGTAAATAAACCAGTTCAATGTAAGGAAAATACGAGAAAAGATAAAGTGAGAAGTGCTACGTAAAGTCAAAACTGCACCACCTGAGGTGGCCCTGGGTCTGAAAGCCTCTCCAGACTGAAGTTACAGCGGGACCTGCTCCACCCCAAACTGGTCCATGACAGAGAAGATACAGGAACATCTTGAAGCTATTGCCACTTGCTCCCACCATTTGTTAGTTTGGCTTTAACCCCCCCAAAACAGAGGTGGCAAATACCCTTTCCCCCTGTGTCTTCCTAGCAGGTCTTCTGTTAGTCATCAGGCATTTCCGTATCTCAAGTGGAAAACTGGGAGGTTAATGAATATGCAGAAGTCACGTCTGCAGCCTAAACATACAGGAATCATTTCAATGAGTCATGTATTTATAGCAAGAGATTTCTATTATTAGAAACTTAATTAGGGCCTGAGATTCATACGCACAACTCTAATCTACTTGAATGAAAGAACATGCAAATACACCCCAAAGCAGAATTTATCCTCCTGTATTCAGATAAAAATACACTGGGTCTTTGGCTGGATACAATTTTAAACAGGAAAAAGGAAGAGAAAAATCAGGTTTGATGAGTCCAACAGGTAGCTAAAGAATTTAGTTCTGAAAGTCTTGAACTTGGTTGGCAGCAGTGAAATTCAGAGAAAAATAATAGCAGCTTTGCCACAACTGATAATCAAGAAAAACAGATTAATGGCTTTTAGAATAAGACAAAGCAATAAAATATGCAGAAACTCATTAATATATCTATTATGTAAAAGGTTGTGAATCATAAGCTTCTGTATTGTTGGAAAAGAAACGCTAAGCAAGAGGTTTGGATTTCAACAAAACACATAAGTAGCATTTAATATGATGCAAGAGCTATAACATGATAAAATGTATCCCTGTCTTTCAAGAAATTCCTTTATAATGGAACATTTCTCATTTCAATAACTTTACCAGAGATAAAAAAAATAACCTATCACATTGAGTATTCATTCTTAAGGAAACGTAATAAAAATGTTATTTCAAACAATGCTCATTTAGCTGCCTGCTAATGCAAAAGCTATCTTCTGTGTCTGTCTCAGCCATGTTACAGTGCTCATTTGCCTTCCTTTTTAACTCGGAATGACACTAAGTTTTGCTAATTTTGAATATGGACCTCAAACGTGGTCACTTCACTTCTGCTGTTTCCACACTAATAAATGCATTATGAGAGTTTAGAATGAATTACTAGGCAGTGTTTGACTTCTGACTAGGAATTTTATTAAAGCACAGCTTCAGGGAAAGGTTTTTAATGCAGCATAAATTGTCGTGGCAGCTTTTACAGATGGTGTGGCAGTTTCCCCCCTTCTATTTTTTCCTGTCCAGTTTCAGATTAAACATGGGGTATTGAGCGGTTTATGCTAAGTGAAGGGACCTGAATCCTTCCCCGTCCTAACGTGCATCTCAGTGTTTCCATCTTCATTTTTAAAGACTTTTCCAACATTAAACGTCATCATGCAATTTCATTATTTTGTATCATATATATATATAGACACATATCCATTTTCACCGTAATGCTGTGTTACCTCATTCCCAGAAACTACAGGTGTTGGAAGCAAGTCAGGCACGTAGCAAACAGCTTCACCAGACCACAAGAGCCTCCCAATAAGTTCACTTGAGCTGTCTTACAAATCTCCGCACATGTTTGGATAGGAAAGCATTTGGGAGAAGGAGTCATAGGTTCATCTTAAAACCTTGTACTTTCCATGGCCAAATCTTGTCTAAGTTGATAACTGCAGCAGCTTTCATGCTAATTGGTGACATTTCCTTCGGGACATCACCGTTGGTTGTACATTAGTGTCAGTGCATGTAAACCGGCTTGTTTTAATTCCTGTGCCGTCTGTCAGCAATAACGAAGGAGGGAATTTCAAGGGCTGTCACTGGATTTGCTTTTGTTTTCTCTACAAGTGGTTCTTAAACCCATCTTTTCTGTGACACTTTGTCTGTAAATTTGTTAAGGTATCACTAAAACAACCATGGCAAAATTAAGCAGCACAGCTAAGGAACGGAGAAATGGTTTGGCAACACCCATATCCACTCCCTTAGCAACACCAAACCACCATAGGGAGGTAATGCAAAGCAAAAGCAGCAGCAGAAAACCAGTAGTCGGGAAAGAAACTCCCCACACCAGTCCCCAAGGCCAATGACATGATGAACACGTTCTCCTTAGAAAATGCATGATGTGGGACCTAACACATACAAAACATAGAGAATAATCGTGAACTTGCTGAACAGCAGAGTTGTACAGACCACAAAAGACCCAAAGTGACTTTAATCCTTCCTTTCAGGACTTTCATCTTCAACTCTCAGCTCTCCCCACCACTGTAGCTAAGTGCACCTCTCCATGCAGTACAGCACAAAGTAGCTGCCTCCAACTTACTACTGGTCCTGGCCATAACTACAGGGGTAAGGAAGTTATTAAACATTTCAGTGATTTAACTCTAAAAATCCAGAAAGTATTGAATCTCAGCTTACATAAATACTTTTATCACAGCACAGATTCATGCAAGTCTGTATGCAAATACTTCCACAATTCCCCCAGATCAACATAACTACATGCCTGCCCTTGCTCTACAGGGCATTTGCATTTCTATATAACTACACTCCAAGAAAGTACATAATTTAAAAAAAAAAAAAAGTACCTTGGTACTTTGCAGAGTTGCTCCCACTCTCAGCATCCAAACCGTTAACAAATTTAGCCAGAGAGAATAAAGAGCATCTATTGTCACTCCACATATGTCATAGCAGCAGCCCAGTTTTTCTTCTGCCTCACACACCCCAAAGCAAGCTGCTCACAACCAGCATTTCCAGGGGGAGCTGGGAAAGCCCTTCCTCTTCAAATGAGGCCCTTGCTCCCAGCTGAGCTCCCCCCAGAAGGGCCAGGGCTACCCAGGTGTGGCCGAGGGCTTGCAGCAGCCATCATCCCCACAGAACAAGGCTGATTTTCAGCCCCCACAATGAGTCAGTACGGCTGAGTGGTTATTGTATGCACATGGCTCGGTGGCTCTTCTTGCAAATGATGTATGATTGAGATCACCTGTATCCTTATCCAAACCATCCACTGTTACCATCTCAACCAACAAATAATCCCCAGAGCTGCAATTCCTTTGGTGGTCTGGGAAATGGGTTTGTTCATTCTTTGTAACTCAGTGTGACTTTTTTAAGGAAACACCTGAGTCCTCCTGAATAACTTTCACTGGCTGGGATCCCAGAGAAACCTCACATTTTAGTTAGCTGCACAGACCGAGCAATGTTTGTTTCTTGGAGAACAAGACCAGTCCCTGGTCTTGCTCCTGCACAGAGCCTGAAGAAGATGCACAACTATGGACCAGCCCCTTCTGGACCCACCTCCTGCCATTACTGAAGGTTATGACCAAGGACAGCTCAGAAACACATCTCCCTAACTGCATTCACAGCGTTTTTACATGCATGTGAGCTGGAGGGTGTTTCTGTGGCAGAAGGTGAGCTGAAGAAATGACACCTACACTCAACGCTGATGAGAAGGAAGACTGATAATTGCTGTATCCTTGCAGGGAATCACTCCTTAGCCCCAAACCAGCACCCAGGAAAGCCCAGCCTCTGCTAAGAGCAGCTTCCCCCTACCTAGAGACCTGCTCCTCCAGCTGGTCTGGAGAGCCCAGCTGGGCCAGGGCCACTAAAACCTGTGCCGATCCCTTCATAATGCATCGCTTTGTGACAGGCCCTCCTCGTAAGCTGCAGCACAATGATGCTTTTGTGGAAAGACTGAAAATGTTAACAAAGATTCAATCGACAGTTTAGCTTGATGTAGGAGATCTCAGAAGGGCTCAGAAGACCACTGGATATAAAGTATGCAAGATGACTTGAGACAACAACCTACTAACATCTTCCATAATTTAAACAGGGCTGAATAATTTCAGTGATAATAATTTATTCAACAACTTCAGCCCCTTCTCTGTCCATAAATTGTCTTTTAACGAGTGACAATGTTCATAGATTTATTGTGTCTTTTTATTATTTTGCCTTTTTTTTGGTCTGAAAATTCTTCTCAAGTAATTCAGTGCAGTCAAGCGATGCTAATGAGCTTTGTAGCCAAACAAGTCACATGTTCCTGTTTTGGTTCTCTGAAGGCTAAGTTAGAACACTAAAAAATAAAAATAAATTGGTTTTCTCCCGTGGTTACTGAAAAATTAACTTTCTGCAACTCTGAATCTGGGCTGCTGGCTGCCAGCCTCAGCAGCTCCATCAGGCTCCTTTCCTCCCTCCAACGAGGCCCAGGATGACCCAGCAGCCTCTGCACCACACAGTCCTGCTGTCGCTCAGTAATACAGATACACGGCAGCCACACTGGAAACATCTTCCATTTAGAAAATGGATTTCCACCATGATCTCATATAATCTCCTGCATTCAATTGTGCTGAAAGCTCATCTGGTAGCTTCTGTGTCAAGCCTGACTTCTGACTGCATGTTTTCTAGAAGGTTGTCCAACCTCAGTAGTGATATTTAAATAGACAGAATTTCCAACAAACCTGTACGAAAGCTGTTCAACTGCTAACTGCCTTTTTAGCTCCAAAGGCATATGCAACCCAGCCTGGTGATGCCTGGGAAAGACGAAAACAAAATCAACATATAATCTATAGGAAGCGGAATAAAAATTATCCTTTCTAAACATATCTTGCCTGGAATTTTTTTAATCTCAGAAGGATTTCTAACATGCAAGTGTCTAAGTACCTATTCCATTTTTCCAGGGAGCTCAATACCACAGCTGATAACACCAAAAGCTGGTTGGTGCTCTCCTTGCAGGTTGCTCTGTCTTCCTTGGCTGCTGAACTGGGAGAAGCTGCACTTGGGGCTGCACAGGAGGAGCCACTGCTGGCTCAGTGGCCTGCCAAGACATTTGTACTGTTACTGCCCCTCCATGTGAATTCCTGGAGGGCATAAACCATGTGATGTGCTGCTTGTCCCTTAGGCTATTACACTGCCATCTCTATATAAACTTGGTATTGCAAGGTCCTTGAGGGACACAAGTCATTAATGGAAACCTGAAGGCTCCTAAGAGCAAATTAACAGACATATATATTTTATGTATTCATCAAGAAAGGGAAATATGCCTGTGCAGCCATGTATACAGCTTCTGCTGGAAGCAGGATCAAGTATTACTAGCGGAGACTCAGATCCAGGCCTGCCTCCACATTTTTCATCCTGTCAGACACACAGCCTTGTAACACCTTCAACTGTGCAAGTCCCACAGAGAATCCAGCACGGATTTCAGGTGCGACTAAGTCAGCAGATCCTTCAGTGAGAAACAGCAGAAGAGTTTGCTTTGTCTCCTTTTAATATCATTTAGAATCACAGTGGGACCCCCTGCACCAAAGCCATGCAACCAGCAGCAGTTGCTGTGACTACATGGAAATGACCATTTAGCAAGTGGCAGGATTTTCACAAACAGCTTAGTTTGGGCCAGCAAACTAATTTCAGGCAGAATCAATAGTATCGGATACTATCTGTTATTGAGCTGGGAATGGGCAGATGGCACAGACATAGAGATGATGGCTTTTGGCTCAGAAGTAGCCTGAGAAAGGCTCTTGCCCTTGAATGCACAGATGAGGATACCCTCAGCATCTTCATGACTTTTTGGTTCACAGATCTTAAGGTCACTTCCTGACCTATGAAACTCAAATTATATTTCAATACTGAAGGGTAGGTTCAGACTAAGTTTATTTTATCAATAGGCTGTGTGAAGTATTTCTGATATCAGCAGTAGTCCATGAGTCAGCTGTCTCAGCTCCAGGAACATTCTATACCCTTCAGCAGGCTCTCTGCTGGGAGAACCTCTCTCATAGCTTCTGCTGAGTGTACTTCTGTCTGTGTGGAGCTACACTTGATTCAGTAACCATTATATATGTTCATACCCAGAAATTGTCTGTCTATAAAGTGATTTCCTACAGTGCCTTGTAATCTGCAATCTTGCCCCATACTGAGGCAGGAAGGAGGCAGTTGAGTCTACGTGGTCTAGACCCTGGTAAGCTCCAATCAGACCCATTTTGGAAAAGCGCAAAATACCTCATCACTGAGGCTTTCAGGAACCTCCTCCTCTTACCATCTGTTCAGATCATCTCTACCAGACCTGCTCTATTAAAAACGCTGTTCAAGAAGAGGGGAAACCTTGATCATCACACTGTGCTTTGAAGGATGGGAACCCCAAGAACTGTAGTTCATAGAGAGAGGAAGAGAATGAGGGCACTGGGATGGAAGAATCGTTCTCCAAAAGTGGGAAAAGGAGATCTCCAGCACTCCAGTACTTATTGTGGGTTGGAGATCATTTCATTTTGACTGAGACACCAAATGCCCCAACATGGGACATCATACCTTGGCACTGAGAAGAGCAGATAAGTCTCCCCTAATGCCACAGCTTTATCCCCAACAAAGCAATCCTGAGTAATCACCACAACTTGTTCCTAAAGGAATATTTTGGGTTGCCTTATGAGGGTTTTGTGGGTTTTGTATTTTTTTAAAGGAGCCCACCATCCTGCTCTGTGACTTGTTGCCTCTGGCACATATAGAGACTTTATGCCACGGTTTTAATTTGCATTCCCCAATGAATATATGATTAGCAATTGCATTTATAATTAGTAGTTTTGTCATTTAAAGTTCACCAGTTTTGCAGCCAATTATTGAATAAAAAGCTGTTTATTATTTTCAATATATTATTACTTGATTATGGCTCATTGCTTTAAGATACTTAGTTTAATCCTTCGCAGGTCCTTAAACACAAATATGGCAGCTATTAGCAACCTCTTCAGTCAGGCATAAAATTGTACCCACAGGCCTCATAAACAACAGAGTGCTTTGGAGAGATTAAATCAGTGTATACAGCTGCGAGGGAGGCCATTAAGAAATACATTCTCATTCTGCCTGAGTGTTATTTTGTTTTGCCACCGTGCTCTTGTCAATTCTATCAACTACCTGTGCTCTCCCCTCCATAAATAAGAGATGTCATCTCACCAGGTCCATCCATCAGAAACATTTCAGTCAACATACAATTACATCCTGCAGTCTCCTGCTAATATACTAATTTCTATCATTTGTATTTCAAACAGGACAAGCCGAATGGCGAAGAGCGGAGCTGTGCAAAGGCCAGAATGATCAATCTCCTCTGCAACCAGGACAAGCACTGCAGCTCTTAGCAAAGTTTGTGTTTATGTAGTATAAACATGGAACAGTTGTCATTCCTGCAGCATATTCTCAGGTCCGAACTTGGAAAAAATGTCATTCAGGCCAAGTCTGTAATGCTCCCCTTAGCCTGGCAATCCCCCTTAAAACACGGAGCAAGATGGACTTGTGAAGTAAGAGTGGCCTGTTGAGCACAAAGAAGATACCTGGTTTTGCACATGCATCTTTGCTGCACGTGTACCAGGTGCATCCCAAACGTCCCTCCAGACGCTCTCGTCTCACCTGCTGCAGCACTGCAGAAAAAAAGATGTGCTGGAAGATGGGCAAGCCAGTGATGTCAGAGTTCAGTGTTTGTTCTGCTCCAGTAGCGCCTTGTGGAATTCTCCTTCCTATCCCATCCACCAGATTATTTTCCCTAAATCTGTAATCCCCTTGAATGATCAGATGAGCCATTTTTTCATTATATTCCTCACCCAAGATTGCCAAGAGCTCCCTGCAGAGCCGAAAGTAAGTGCGCCATTTGCTAAAGGACAGAACAACCTCAACCAAGGAGGAACTTGTATAGGAAGTAGAAAATATGACACAATTATCATGTAAATTATCGTGGCTCTTTTAAATCCCCTGCCAGCAAGACATGAGGTTATACCACATGTTTCTGAGGCAAAGGGAGAATTGCTTTCTTGCCTGGAGACAAGAGAGTAATATTAGAACAACAACAAAAAAAAACCCACACAAAATAAATCCGTATTTTTGGTGTAATAAATATTGTCACTACTTGACTATTTTCCATGTAGTAATTTCTGTATCGATATGCAGAGTTGCAGATCCTGCAGTGCAACATTTGTTGAAAAAAAATTAAGGTAGCAAAAACAGCAAAGAAAAACTCCTGTCAAATACCAAAAAAAAAAAAAAAAAAAAAAAAAGGCACATTGTGCTTATTCTGTTTCAAGCCTGATTAGGCCATCTTACCTAGTTTCCCTTCTCCTGCCTGCTCTGAAACAATGCTGTAAATGAGAGAATAAGTATTTAAATAAACAATATCAGAAGTCCTTTGAAATTAAAATTATTATTATTGCTGTTGATGTTGTTATTCTCTTTCCCATATCTGATGCATGGAAAGTGACACTTGCTGGCATTTTTCTCCCAATTTCCTTGCCTGATCCCTGGTGGGACCTGCAGCTCAGTACCATGCATCGCATTCATCTTGATGGACTTGCTGGGGTTATCTCCTAGGATGTGAGGAACACAATGGCTTTCAAACCTCTTATCTCATCTCTTGCCCTGTTTTCCTTCCTTAACCTTTTCTTGATTTACCCTGGAAAATACTGCACATAGCCACCCTTGCTCTAATCAGTTGACATTAGATCTAACACCCATCTTCCCCTAATGTAATTTTCTCTTCAGAAGCCGACCACATGGCATCAGCCAGGTCTAGTTGGCCATAACCAGCTTCTCTTTTTAATTACACACCTTGTCAGCTGCAGAGGGAATTCAAACAGAAATGGTTTAAATTTGTGTTATACATAACCCATGCTTACAGCTAAAAATATAAATTCCACGTATTAAAATATCATCAACTACTTCATCAGTTGAATATTGGGTGATACATTTCCTGTCTCCTCCCATTCAGAAGAGCCTGAAGAAAACTAAACGTGTGGCTCAGGATCAAATGCCAGTCAATTCCCAAAGCTCAACATCTGTCGTTAGGTAGTTAAGGATCTAAAGGGAAAATCCTGATTCAAATTTCTTAAATTTAAAGCCACTCTTGAAGTTTGGAGTCTGTCTGTGCAGGACACAGAGTCCACAAAACGCTGCTTTCCAGATCCTTTGATCTGGAACTTCTTGAGCTACATACCAGTTCAGGTCCATAATATAATTTTAAGTTTTGTTTTGTTTTTTTTGTTTTGTAAGATACAAAACTCTAGTATCCAGCAAAAAAAGCCTGTTGTAACTTCGGTGTGTCCCAGTCTAATTTTGCTCATTTCAGACCAACTTAAATCCTTTCTAGCTTTTTTGTTGTTGTTCTCTCACCTTCATCCTACGTACTTGCTTAAATCAAACATAGTTATGCTCCATCTTGTAAGTCTAACAATCTCTAATGAGAAATCTGAACCCAGGTTACCGTCACACAGAGACATCTTCCATGGGATGTCATCAGGAGGTGAAAACAAGTCAATGAGTATCCAACAAGACTCAACAAGCATTCCAGTCAACAACATTTTACAATATTCCCATACTCTTGTTCCTACATTTGCAGACGGTATTACAGCAGGTTGTCACTAAACAACTAAGTGGTAAGAAGGCAGGGATAAAACAGTCACAAAACTGTGTTTTCTAGGTGAAGGATAATAAGAAGGAGTAAATCTTCAGATCTAATGCAGATACACTAAATGTTAAGACTCCAGCAGAGATGCTGAGTCAGAAGTTGCTGCCTGTTCTTATGGGTGCTATGGTCTTATGAATAAAATACAGGAAAACACACTATTGCTTCAGATCAGCCTTCCACCTCTCCCAAAATAACCTCTTTCACTTCTTAAGATGCCACCACTCTGCTCAGAAAGTTTATCTGCAGGAATTGAAAATCTATTAATCAGTATCATCAAATGAGGACATTGTGCTGCGATAAGGGAAGAATGAAATCCCATTCCACAACAATGAGTCAATTAACTTCATGCAATTTAAATGAACTTGGCATAGATAATGTTTGGGCAGAGCCAGCCATACTCCCCACCACAAACAGCTAGGACTGTTTGCTAAGAAACGCAGCACCCAAGCGAGGCACTCCCTAGAGAACAGTATGATCTGGAAGTGGAAGACTTTGGGCTATGTTTGTTTGAAACGGCAACAGCTCAGCTTCTCTGAAAGGAATGCAAAATTTCAAATAAAAAGGAACTTAGCTGTATTCTGCTAGTGGTTCTGCTTATAAGAACTCAGATGTGCTGAATCCAGCACACCGCATGCTGCCATGAGTAGAAACACGTACCTTCTGTAGTCCTGCATTTCCTGCTAGTGCACTGGCAGGTCACCTTCTCCTTTTTTTTTCTTTATTGTTTTTTTCCACAAGCTATTAATGACTTCTGTATTTATTTTAGAAAACTTGGGCAATAGGTGTCTCCTTGTACCTAAGAAATAAAATCAGTATCTCTAAATCTACATGCTGGGCAGGTCTCATATGGCCATGATATACATGTTGGGCTGCAGGATGGAGGGGAGAATGAAGGAAAAACACTTACCCAGAACACACATACACAAAAACCTACTGATTTATGAATGCAACACTTGGAAAGTGTTGAGCATGCAAATCAAAGCTGCCTTGGAGCAAGTTCATTTTATAGCACCCACATTTGTATGGCAGGTTAATCACACTGATGCTGACACAGCAACATCAGGGTAACTTTAATAAAGGTTTCGGGCTTTCTTTTTTTCTTTTTTTTTAAAGACATAGTTCCAACTCATTTGGGTCCAAAATTTAGATTTGTGAGTGTGAGTGCTAAAAGTTAAAAAAGGGTCAAAAATAAGTATCAAAATGAGAAAAAAAATCTAGATGTAACGTTTCTCTGCATTGTTGGGAT
Source organism: Egretta garzetta (assembly GCF_000687185.1). Taxonomy (NCBI): domain Eukaryota; kingdom Metazoa; phylum Chordata; class Aves; order Pelecaniformes; family Ardeidae; genus Egretta; species Egretta garzetta. The sequence continues at coordinate 6,796,546 of NW_009259308.1, read as the reverse complement.
AGCCAAGTTACTGCAGCAGGGCATTAGTAGATGAGAAATGGGATGTGAAATCAGTGAATTAAGTAATCAGACTTACTTAAAGACAAACAGGAAACAGCACAAGTAGTAAAAAGAAAAAACATCTTGTAATATCCTTCTGGCATTAGTAATGCAAGATGGTGCAGAAAGAGGTAAGGACGTTTTCTGTGTTGCTGCTTCATATTGTTTTGTGTATCTTACAGTATTTTTGTAACATGACAGGTTTTGGTTAGGGTCTGCTCAATGTCTCCTTGGTAGAATAAGAGAAGTCTACACCAGGAACACACATTTTCTCTGCTTTAGTCTCCATCTTCCACACAACTGCCTCCAAGTTATACTGTGGCAGATAAGCTCATCTACCGACTACAGCCAACAGATTAAAGCTACAGGTTCCTTGGACATGGACGAGCAAGAAGTTGTTCAGCAAAGGAGTGCTGATCACATTGACAAACTGGTTGTAACAAACCCTTATCAGTCACCTATATGATATTGTAAATGCGCAGAATTATTAACAAAAGTAGTTAATAAAGTGCATAAGCATGCACACACATAGCAGTCAGGACTAAAATCCTGGCCCTGAATATCTGTCCTAAAGCAGAAATGTCACACAGCTGAGCTGAAGGAACTGCTACAAGAACTATAACAACCAGTCCACCTTCCAACCGTTACTGGGAGGCATTACCACTTAAACACATACAGACAAGCTAGTACGACCCCTGAGGACTGAAAATTAGTTTGTGACATATTTTGGAAAGATGTGGTAAATACAAGAAAATGTGTCTTATCTGAGAAGTTAAGACAGGCCTCTTTCTTCTAAGGCATCAAAACAGTGAGGGACGCAAAGAGTTGGAGTTCATGGGAAGCTTCAGACTCAGATTTTCCAATCACTTGAAACCTCATCAAACATATGCCTACCCCAATTAGGTCAGGTTAAGATTCCCAGCTGCTGCATTTCCTTAGTCCCTGCTAACTTAGGTCTTCAATATGTCTACAAACTTATTCTCTTTAAAATATTGGCGAAAACAAACCTTGACAGAGGACAATTGCCATTGTCATTCTACGGGCAAGAAAAACAGTTGAGGGCATGAAGGCAGTAGCTGTTGGTGCTGAGGTGGTGATGAAGCAAGTCTCATCCTCTATGCTTGCCAACATACTGATCTTCACTTCTACAGTAACATATACTGAATGCATGATTTTGTCCAGTTTTGGTCCTTTGGTATCTTTGGTAAGACTTCAGGAAAGGAAATGGGATACATAGGCACAGCTTGTGATGAGTGCACGATTCACCAGTTCAGTCCAACATACAACAGTAGACTAGCTGGGAAACTTCAGGTGACAATGGTTTAGTTACTACATCCAGAGCCACCACTTGCAAACAATTTCCTTGTCGTAGTCTCACCTCTATATCTACATTAGCAAGTAATTTCACACAGCAGAAGTAAATCATTAGATTCAATCTGGTACTGAGGCTTCTACATCTATACTGTATGTAGTTCAGGCATTCACTGGGGACTAGATTTAATCTGCTCCCCTCAGCCAAACATGCCCACCATGCACGTGGCTCGAAACTTATCACTGTTTCAGACCTTTTAGTTCCATTAGAGGTTGGGAGGCATTGCCTGGGGCAGTTTGTGCACAGCAAAACAGAGCTGTGAATTGAATCAGCACACAATCAGTGGGGACAATGAGAGGACTGGCTTCACAGCCAGGCTACTGCTCTGAATCAAACCCCAACCATAGATTTAGTTGTATTACCTACACTTCAACTAGCAAATCTATGGTAAATAAATTCACTGGCTTTCACTGACTCACTACAGTAGATGTTATGTTTCATTAATGCAGCTACCGCAACCCTCCGTTCACATTGAAGATACACAAAATGTACAAATCGAAAGTGAAGACCCTGACAATTGCTACAAACATGCCCTATGGATGGCATTACCTAACTTTGTATTGTACACAGAACTTATGCTTTAAATGAGGGGGAAATTAAACTATTCAAGACATTCCTTGCTATTTGCTGTAAAGCCACAGGTTAGCCAACCACAGCAAGATTTCAGTTGTAGCAGCTATTTTTGGTATAGTTGCTTTGTATCACACATAAGAGGTTATAATGGTTTAACCCCAGCTGACAACTAAGCATCGCACAGCTGCTCGCTCACTCCCCCACAGTGGGATGGGGGAGAGAATCAGAAAGGTAGAAGTGAAAAACTTCATGGGTTGAGATAAAGACAGTTTATTAAGTAAAGCAAAAGCCACACACACAAGCAAAGCAAACCAAGGAATTCATTCCATACTTCCCATGGGCAGGCAGGTGTTCAGCCATCCCTAGGAAAGCAGGGCTCCATCACGCCTAACGGTGACTTGGGAAGACAAACGCCATCACTCCAAACATCCCCCTCTTCCTTCTTCTTCCCCAGCTTTATGTGCTGAGCATGACATCACATGGTGTGGGATATCCCTGTGGTCAGTTGGGGTCAGCTGTCCCGGCTGTGCCCCCTCTCAACTCCTTGTGCCCCCCCAGCCTGCTCGCTGGTGGGGTGGGGTGAGGAGCAGAAGAGGCCTTGGCTCTGTGTAAGCCCTGCTCAGCAGTAACTAAAACATCCCTGAATCACCAGCACTATTTCCAGCACAAATCCAGAACATAGACTATGTAGCTACATAGACATAGTAGCTACTATGAAGCAAATTAACTGTACCCCAGCCAAAACCAGCCCAGAGGTTTTTCTTTTGCATCAGATGTAGAGATTCTATAGAACAATCATTATATAGGCTACAGGCCTCACCAGGATTTCTTTTTAATAAAACCTCTCTCTTTCAATTAACTTGATTGGATGTGTTAATGTTGTGGGACTTGATTAATAATCCTGGGAGATAATTGTGCAAAGGTCCAGAGGCACTAAAATGTCCATGCAAACAGGGAATGATGGAGGAATTGTAAATGCAATCTATAACACTCAGCACAGTGGCAAGCCCAGAGCTGTCGCTCCGCTCAGCTGCAAAACCCAAACAACCCATATGCCGTAAGTATAAACTATCTGATAGCTCAATCTATCATTTCTCTCATGCAACTGAACATGTAACAGAATTAACAGTGTAATACCTTACTGAAGGAGTGCTTTCATTCTTTGGCTTTAATTAGAGATCTATCTGAACTAAAGCTCCAACTACAAGCATACTGAAAGCCAGATGCATAATCCTTTGCTTTTATCCTGCTATCCAAATAACACTGGAGTTACCCAGCAGAGAAATTGCACCCCAAATACAGCATAGGCTTTGGGAAACAATGAATCCTCTCTTGTGCCATAAGACAGACCAAGCACTTGATCAAAACAACCTACAGCATTGACGTCTTGTGTGAGCCCAGGTCTGGAGGACAATTTCTGCTCCTTGTCTTGTTTTCAGAGCAGGAAAATTTTCAGAAAAATGGCTTTCAGAGAGTTATTCCTTAATCCCTGCTCACTTGGATTTGCTCCTGACAACATACACAAAATAAGAGACAACAGACCAGGTGAGGGATGTACGGTTGGCTGCCGTCTACTCATCCTCAGGCTTCAATACAATTTGCCAAAGCCATTGCAACCCCAGTGATTCCTCCTTCCTTTTGCATTTTGCAAACAAAGGCATCTTTTCTTACATGAAGACTTAGAGAAGGGAGAGACAGGAAAAAGCTACGTTAGGACCAGTGCTGGGTCCTTCTGGGGAGAATCTTCTTACCTTAACTAGGGAACTATTACAACTTTCCCTTCATTTCCCAGGTTTAGGTGTTTGTTGAGTATAAACCCTGTGCCCAGATAGGCTGGATAGACCTGCCACTGCATTTCAGTGCACGAACACCCTCAGCAGACAGCCACATTATCATCTTCAGTCACACCTCCAACTCCCATTGTGTATCATGGTCATCTCACAGATAAAGCAATAAAATATTTACAACCAGAAGCCTGCTAAATTCACTCCCCAGTGCCTGCATACATCTTTTGCGCAGCAAGTCCTTTCTGGCTTAAATTCTGCACGTTAAACCTTAATTACTGCTGTGTGACAACGTGAGAAATTGGACAGGAAATACAATTTTGAAAAGCATCAAAGTGACAGAGGTGACTAACAACCCTTTTCAAAAACAACTTTTGGCAATATCTCAAGTAAAACAGTTCACAAATTGTTTTTTCTTGAGCTGGATCTCGTCATGCTAGCTTCGGCTACAAGATACAGAAACCTAAAAGTGACCAGGACTGAGACGCATTGCGACAGGGCGATGTCACTCATGTCTGTTGTGTGACAGCAAGCATAGACCATGCCTGGCAATGCCATCAGGAAGCCATGCAACCCATTAGCCATCTTGACAAATGCATCTCAGATTATTTGCTAATCTGATGCACAATCTCCTCACCACGCTGGTAACTCCTTTGAACAGCCCAGTGACGCTGTAAGCTTTGCCGAAAGAGGAGCTGCAAATGAATTCTTGTTACATCTATACTCTGGTTCAGAAAGTGCACCTGAACTGCAGTAAAACCGTACAGCTGCTGGAAAAGTTACCTTGGAAGAGTTATCAACCCATCTTCTGCCTAACCCAGGGCATACAGGAGAGCTTCTCCCCATTCCCCCAGTGAGCAGAAGGCAGCAATGCACTGGGCACAGGGCTGAGGAACAGCAGCCCCCAGGCTACTCACCATGCCACGTGTCTGCCACAAGCAAACCAGCTTTTGCCATTTCTTTCCTCACCTGTATTCCCAGCTCATGGGTCCCTGGACCAGTCAGGAAGACAGAAGTGACCTACGCCCATCCATGAGACACAAATGGCCTACAAATTTCTTCTACTGCCTGCTGCTCTTTTACAGTCTCTGGCTGAAAAAGGGCGCTGTGAACCCCATGAAGCTGGGCACTAAAGGTGGTGGCTGCCGGACCCCACTTGCAGAACGGAGCTGCCCTTCCATCAGCAGACATAGGGGATTTCACACTAAAGTTTATTTTCTTTCCCTGTTTCAGTTTGCATTTCCTGCAATTGTGACTGAAATCCATTTTCCTCCTACAAAAAAGCAGCTGGAAAGCTGCTGTTCTTTTTATTTATTTTAATTCACTGTAGGCATATAGCAACATGGAAAACTAACCTCATAAAGACGCTGAGGCATAGCATGGAAACTGAGATACAAAGACGGGGTTACAACTTTTCTTATTTTTCTCCCTCAGTCTTCCACAACAACTGCCTAAACCTTCATCTTGTACCTCAAAATCCTAAACACAAAGTAACACAACCCTTGCTTCTCCCAAGCAGAACAAAGCCTATTTGTTATTTCTTTAGACAATACAGCTGGGGTTATTTCACAGCCCTGTCCTTTGGAGAAAGCTAAAGGAAGACTCATCACCTGTGTGCTGCAAGACAGAATTTACCTACCGTAATTGTGGAAGACCGTATCTTCCCCAACGACAATACACAGTATATAATGCTCCAGTGGAGTGAGATGAATTGAACTCTCCCTTGGTAACAGGCCCTTAACTAGGGTCATTAATCACCTAAGTATCCCAAGCACATCCACTGCCAAGAGGGGACTTTCTGACAGAAAGAAATCCAACTCCTACTGCCAATGGGTTAAAGGGAGGGAGGAAAAAACCTCTTTGTAAAAAAGAGGGCCTTCGCCTTAAGAAGTCAGCAGGAGCCACAGCCTCAGAAACAGACCTTATCATTGAATGTTTTCCCTCCGATTTAGAAGAGTGCTTCTCCTCCCTACGCTTACAAGCTTGGTTTAAATTGTACAAATTGCCCACAACTATTGGCCAGCATGTCTTTCCCTCCTAATAGAAGGTAAGGTTAGACTGACCCAGAAAAATACATGGCAAAACCATGAAAATCCTGGGGAAAAAGGAATCTCAGAAAATTCAGAATGCAAATTTTTATTTTTTGAACTTATAAAGTAAGAGATTTTTTAAAACATTGATTTTGAAGAAAAAATAATTTTCCATTAATTTATCAAGTTTTGGAAATAATAACTTAATACTGACTTTCAAAAAATCATTATCTCTGATTTCAATTTACTTACCATTTAGACATATATGCAAATTATTATTAAAAAAGCTTGAAAGGAAATCTTTACTCAGTTGACTTTTTTCTTTCCAAAATTTTATTTTCCTTTTCAGTTAGTGAAAATATTCCAGACTACCTGATAACATTTTCAAAATTCCTACTTTTTCCTGTGGTTGGACAAACTATTTTCTATCTCGCTAAAATCTTACAGTTTTCTAACTGCAAAACTTTAAAATGCAGATTTCACTACAGTGAAAAGCAATATAGTGTGCTTCACTTAAGTAAGGTCTAGGTACTCTCGCCATGTATAAGCACACCATTACTCTAAAACATGCCATTGGTTTAGCAAAAAAGATGCCATGGGTAGAAGCCAGGGTGGAAAACGGGTGATTACAGCAAGGTAGAGGTCATGGTCACAGGTATAACCTTACAACCACATTGATGCCAAATTTTTTGTAATGCTACACATGACTTTAGTCAGCTCAGATAGTAATCTGGGAGTTGTTCTGGACTGGGTATTTCTCAAGCCTAAAACAGAGGTAAAGGACTTCAACCTCTTAGGTGATGGCTTGACTTCAGTCAGATGCACTTTCAACTCTCCTCTCAGGATTGTGGCAATACAGACTACCCACAAATGAAACCATCAGCCCAAAGCAAGCTGGAGGAGAGCACGGCAGCAGATCTGCTGGGCACTGAATGCGTAGGAAGCCCTCTGCCCATCCGCTCTGCTGCACATCCCTCGGCACACCGAATCCCATCCAAGGTCTCCCTCTCAGCTTGAGGCCTCTCAACGGCCAAAGCTCAATTCATCACCTAGATACAAACTCAACAATTTGATGGAAAACTTCTCTGTCAGAAGGATGTCACTAAAGCACACAGACTTTCAGAGAGTCCATCAGGGAGGGAAGGCACCTCTCTGTGCACAACTGGCACGACTTCTTGTTCTGCTGGAAACCCTCGACATCACAGTGCAAAGTATGACCCCGTGATGAATAGCACAGAATAAAGCACATTCTCCATGGATTTGGTCATCAGAAAATGATGACACATACTCACTGGAAGTACTAATGGAAACATGTGCTTGCTTTTTAAATTAAGAGTTAGGTTGTTATAGAAATATTTAAATTTCATCCAAGGCCCAGCTAAATGGCTTTGGATAATACATCATATTTTAATCTAACAAAGCCTTCATTGATTATCCTGAAATTCAGAATTAGCTAGATGCATTTCATCTGACTCACTTGTCCTGTATTGTAAAATAATGATGTAATTTGTAATAAATTACTAACACCGAGTTTCAGCAGTGACAAATTGTTTACTTAATTCAATAAAATAGTGTCACTTTTGTAAAGTGCATAATATTAGAGAACTCAGCTGGTTGTGAACTGCAGGTTATGAAGAAAAACATTCATGTCAGTCCAACGTACGGAAGAAATAAGATCTGAAGCAAACTAACTGCATTCCCTCAGATTACTCTTTTGCACTTTAGTGTCACTCTCAATTTAATTTTTTTCATGAAATCAGCCAGCCTGGAATAGGCAGGATCATTCTCGCTCACTGAGTCTAATATGACATGACTAACAAAAGCAGACACGATATGTCATAGCAATGAATGACTCATCAGACTGGGAAACTCAAAAAAATACCATTTTCCAAGATACAATTTTTGACCTTTACACTCTCCCCCAACTTATTGTACACAGACCTTTTAGAAACATCTCAGAGAGCAAGAGGCAATAAAAGTTGCCAAAGGAAGGAAAAGGCTGGGGGAAAGGGATGGTATTTACCTACCTTTGGCAATTTTTTGTGCGAGAGACAGTCATCAGGGAAAGCCAAATCTCAGCTTTCCTGCATGTTTGGCCAGAAATTCCTCCATCACAAATCCTTCCCCTGCCATCAGCTGTTCTGGGGCCCAGGACAAATGATTTATCCTTGTTACCTTACTTTTTCCATCTCTGTAATGAGGATGAAGACACTTGTCTATGTTATATGGTTTCTGTGACAATTCATTAGTTAATGTCTGTAAAGTGCCTTGAAGATGTGAAGCATTATTACTGATGTGTTTTGCACTAATTTTTATGGACCCAGTCAACCTAGTGTCCGCATATCACTGCAGAAGAACCTAATTGTGCTAAAAGGAAAGAGTTATCGCAGCTTGTCCTGGTGTAGCAGGACTTAGGCAAAGATTAAGAAAAAGGGAGACGATTAATTGATTCCTACTTTTTCAGACTGATTTGGATTCTACTGGTGATTAAAGCACAACTCTTGTTACATATGTGTTTCCACATGAAGTTGTTCTGAAATCAATGAGGTTCTTGATCTGTTTACCCAAATACTACAGGATGGAAAATTAGGACCTAAGTAATTTTCCAGATTCCTTGTTGTAATATTTTACATTTTATTGTTTCTTCCACAACTTATATCTATGAAATCTGCTTTAAAAATAGCATTGAGAAAAATTTGGTAGGAATAAGAGAGTGCAAATTGAATTAGAGTATTAGAATAATAGGTAGTAAAGAGCCTACACATTATATATTTTAATTTATATTAATATAATAGAACTGCATTTTTCAGATGATCAAAGTATTGCTTTGATTATGTATATTTTCAAGCAATGAAACCAATTTTCATTTAAACCAGTATTTGAAAACCAAAAATCAAAGAATCTCTGTTGTACCTAAATCTGCTTTGCTTTCCCCCACTGGACCTGCTGCACAGTACACACTATTTTTCCTCGTACTATGGGGTAGCTAGGAGAAGAAGCTGCCAGACAGCTTGGAAGTCATACCTCAAGAGATGAGAGAAGACTGTTAAAAGATAGAAAGGAAATGAGGAAAGATCTGAATGCCAGAACAAATACAGGATCTGTGCATGTCAGTGAAAACAAAGATGAACAGAAGATCAGGGGAAGCAGCGTTGAGTCCATCAAGAAAAGCAAGGCAGGAAACCAAAGCCTGCAAATAATAAGATGAAAAAGGAGCAATGACAGATCTGTGCTGTGTCAAGTAAAAAATAGGAAGGAAAGAGGTAACAGTGCAAAGATTATTAGGAAACCTGAAGAAATCGATGATGCATTTTCTTCCATCATTTGGCTCTCAAACCTGTCTGTAATGTCTAAGAAACTAGATTTGCCCGTCACAGAAAAAGGAAACGCTGAGAAGAAGGAACATGAGTAGCAGGCGTATGCAATACTGGAACATGGATGTACTCACACACCGTCTTCGGACCAGGGAAGCACCACTGAGAGGGAAGAGCAGAGCTGTGCTGCAGCTTTGGGAGAAGGGGCAGCCCACGGTCTCCAGGCTGCCACGTCCCCTGCTGTCCACAGCCCACCTCACCTGAAGCTTTGATTTTGGACAGTGAAATAGGATGCCACCTGTGAAGCTCAGTTTAGGGTCCTCCCCTGGTTTTGAGCTCCCTGTGAAGCTCCCCATTAGAAGTAAGTCTAATGGCCAGCTTGTGTTCACTCCAAGGGCCCCAGCTGAGCAGGAAAAAACACATCACAATTCCTTCTCCTCTCCTGCCTTCTTCTAAAACCCGGTTTTCTAGAAACAGCTTAAACACCAGTGCCATGGGAGGCCGAGAAGGCCTTGCAAGTCTGGCTTTTCTGAGAGTTTCTGAAACCCTCCTCACTTGGCTACAACACCTACAGATGTACTGAGGCTCTGAGACTTGTGGAAGACACAACCAAAAAGCAGTGCCAGCCCTGCCAGTGGCCTCTTCCCAGTGCTGTCAGACTTTCCTCCCTGTGCCAGCAAAACAGCAGCTCTGTGAGATGCAAAGTTGTTACTGCACCACAGACTTACTCCCCAAGAAATGCAAACTCGGTAACAGTTAATGTTGCCATAACCCAATATCAATCTATGTACCTAGAAAGCAGATAGCGCTCAGTTTAACTTTTACTCAAATGCATAGCACCATTCAAGGTAGGGAACTCTGGGGGAGAAGATAAAGCATGAAAAGAGACATACACTTCACACTTCTGTGCTACCTGCAGAAAAATTCTGCTTTTTCTCTCCTTTCCTGTGTGAATGGAGAAAAATATTTGAACCATTAGTATTAGTTCAACCAATTGAACTTGAGTGTATTAGGTCCATTCTTACACACGAGTTTATGTGCAGATTAATTTCTAGGCTTATCTGTTTTAAGCTAGTAAAAAACACAAGAAGAAATTCTAATTCTGTCCATGTATATTAAATCAGATTCTAATCTTTCCCTCAGCAATTTGATTTTTAGGAAACGATAAGGAAAGCATTTACAGTAAGACTGCTTTTCAATAAATCATCATTAATTATGCATGCACACTAAGTGCATCAAACAAGTTTGGGCACACAATTAGGTAACTAATTACACTGACTCTGCAATTCCATACTTAAATGGACTTACCTGCCCCCCGATCCACCTGATCATTTCTGGGGGTTTATTTAGTTGCACAATGGCTTCTTTGCTATTAAGCACCAACTGTTGAAAATTTTTAAGCAACGGCACTTGCATGCGTTATTAATCATGTAATTGCCATCATTATTTGGACACCTTTTTGATAATTTAGCCTTTGCAATGCTTCAATTGGAAGAAAGGCATATGGGAGAATTGAGAAGTAAGTGTTGCAGCCATGCATAATCAGGTATGTGCTCATCTTATACCGTGCGTAACATCCTCAGCTCTGACAGTAGCCATAAGGAATTAAATTGTTCAGCAGCTCTCAGGGGATGCTGAACACCTCTCAGGATCTGCCCCCTTACAACTCCCCAAACACTGAAAATCACTACAGTTCCATAAAGAGGACATCAAAGTACAGTCTATTTCTCAGTACCAGTGCACATACCCTGCCATTTACACCAGTACGATTATCATTCCTCCTAGAGATTTGGGAAAAAATGGTATGGCCCCAACACTTCCCCAGTTAGATTCTGCCTGTGCCTTCCCAAACATCCTAAGCTGAACAGAACAAAGCTCATCTTGTTCTGGCACGAGCGTGTTTGGGCAGGGATCGGGGTATACGATAACGGCCATTCAGATCCATACATGATTTTGGCATGCTTATCCTCTGGACAGATAATCAATGGTTGTGTATACCCAGTATTTTATGTGTGCTGTATCTTGCTGTGCGTTACACATTTCTGAGCATATACATAACATAACATAGCCTGTATACAGTGGGAATATATACAAGGAAAAGTAAACTGATCCAGAATTTCTCCATATTCAAACCTGTTTCAAAGATGAAAAAGAGCCATTAACTTTTATTTCTTCCCCACCGTTTCTCTTTTGTTCAAATCTCCAGCAAAGCTAAAAGCTGAAGTGCAGAATTAAGGGAAAAGCAACACCTGTCTTGGTGGCACCTCCAATTTAGCTTTGCAGACTCAAGAACTTCAAATTAAGTTTGAGAAACCATCACCACTGTTTGTTGGCTTGAGATTACTCAAATGCAATGCAAAAATTCTGACAAAGTTTTTTCCATCTCTAGGTTGAAATCCAACATTCAGCTGAAAAGGTGGCTACTCCAGAAAAGCACTAAAATAAAATTACAAACTTCTGCATTATTCTTGTGTTGGACACAGGCTGCTATAAATACCTGAGACCACTTCTAATGTTAGGTGCACAATATCAGAAGCTGTGTGTCAAAATTAATGTCTTGTAGTGACAAAGTCAACAATGGGATTTCTTCAGAAATGAGGTATTTACCGGCAGAGTAAAGGGCACGCTACCCTTTTTATTGCCTGTTTAGAGGAACCGATTAATGTTTTCACCAGCTTCCATGTGCAAATTCCACCAAATGCAGTGCAATTTGCATATGTGTGTATGTGAGAGGAAATATTTGAGAAAGATTCGAAGAGCAGCATCTCAGTCTACTATCTAGAGGGTTTTTTTTCTAGCTGGCTAACATTTGGGGCTCGTCTCTGCCTTACTTTGCAATAACTAAAACTATTTCCTACCGATACCGCGGTTTAACAGTTTATTCTCCCTGATGCATTTGATAAATATAGCAGCTTCAAACCTTTTAAAAATATTAAAGGTTTTACGGCTAGATACGTGACAGCCTTGATTAATCCCGTGCAGACAGCAGGAGTCGCATGCGCAGATATCGGCATTCAGGACTTTCCAAGTTCCAAGAGTTTTCTTTGATAAAGGTAAAGAAGCTTTGTAAAATATGGCTTGTGACATGCAACAATGGGAGAGAATTTTAATGCTGCACTAGATGCTACCGTTCACTAGAAATTCAAAAAAAGGGCTTGTATGACTGAAAACTTTTTGGTCTGGAAAAAGAAATTAGAAGATGAGGAAGGATGAGTCAAAACAGAGTTGGTGGGTCTACCCAAGCACAGCTTAATGGGTATCTACATAATTTTTCACCTAAAATTTAATGATTCTTCAATGGAAAAATAATTCTAAAATAAAATCAGTCTCTAGGGCTCTCAGGAGCCTATTAGATGGTTATCAGATAAACAACACATTAAGTGAAAGCAGTAACATGTAAAATCTTCCTCTTTGGATCATAAAAATAACTCCTCAGTATACACATGCAATACAAATGAGTGATGACGTATTATTGCGGTGTGCCTGATATGTGGACCCAAAGCAACATGTAAAGGAAATCAAACATCCATACAGACAATCTCGAAGCAATGACTCTTCAAAAGGATGGGAAGGCCAGTGCTTTCACAGAAGGCAACTCAACGCTAGAAAAAGAAGTGCTGGAGCAGCACTAAGGCAGGAGGGATTGTTTAAACTATGGCTACACATCAGGCCAGCTTCCTGCATCAATGTTTGCTGTTAGCAGTTACCTTCAGAGCAATTTTAAGAAAATGTACTTGGTTAGCTGAGTTAATCACATACCTGCCCCATTCTTGGCAGAGGAAGGCAGGAACATTTGCTTTTGGAGCACAGCAGGGACTAACCTCCTCAGTCTGATACAAACCCTGAAGGCAGAAGGATGCTCAGGATTTATTTCACACCTAGTTACCTCAAAGGCATCTCACTCTTATTTTGGTACCTGTGCTGTATCTTTATGCTGGATCGCTAAAACAACAAGAAATTATTCCATGGTTTTAAATTCAGAAATTAAAAAATAAATTTAAAAAAAAAAAGAGAGGGAGATACCTGCCTCGGAGATACCACGGGGCAGGTTCTTACACTCCAGGTCCAGCTTGATTATGATGACAAATGGCAGAGGAAACCTTCTTGTTCACCCAAACAAAGATCAGCTACTATCATTTTCAAGTTTCCATAGCAATGTGATAGTCTGGTATAAGCAGAGCTCGGGGGAGTATGGAGAAACAATACAATTCAATTATCTCCATCATTTCAAATGGCTGATTGGGGGAGCCTTAGGAAGTCATCCCACTTTCAAGAGAAGAGAAGTAATCTCTTTATCTTTGTTTTTTTAACTCTGTCAAAGATGGCCTAAATTAGGGAGTGACAACTTACAAAGCAGGAACATATTCTCTTCTTAAATCAGGTCTGGAAATGCCGTGAGATGAACTCTGATAATGCAGTCTGCAAGCCCTGGGAGCCAAAGCTGTGCAAAATTGTTTAATATGGTCAAATCCTTTAATCCTCATATCTGCTGATGCAGAAAACAGAATATTTCTGCCATTTATTACCAGAAACATTATTTTTGAACTCCATAAATGTTGCCTGAAGATCTTATGCAGCAGAGACAGCAGAGGCCTGCATTTCCTTCACTGGACAATTTTGATTCTAATTTATTTAGGCACAAAGCAATACACATAAATGAACAACCGTTGATTTTTCTTCATCTTCTTCAATGATTTATTTCAAGAACAACTCTACGCCTTTTCATCTTATTCTTTACTATCTGTAAAGTTCAGGAACTTGAATGCCCTGAAAAACTTAGGAATTGATCAGACTTGTAATGAAAAAGGATATCTCTCTCTCTCTCCCATAATACAGGGAAATAAAATATCGTTAACTCTGCAGGGCAGTATACTGAAGATTGATCAATTTCTCTCTTTTCATACCATCCCATAACACAAGAGCAAAGGGGTCAGTCAATAATTGCCAGTAAATTTGGAATGAATAAAAGAAAATACTTGTTCACACAGCCAGCCTGAAGAATTTCCTATCATGGAAGGCCATCAAGTCAAATGCTCCCGCTAGATTTTAAAGAGGCAAGAGGATTTTTGTGAGCAATGATTTCTGTACCGAGGGATGGGATGGAGGGCACAGCACCCAAGGGAGATAAGAGAGCAATAAGGTAATGGTGATTACATTTCATGCTTCAAAGCACAAAACAACAGGAGTCAGGAAGGATGCCCACACCCCATGCTGTGCTCGTTGGCGAGATGACTTAGCTGTCGCTGCAGGTATCTCCTGCTCAGACACGAGCACTGGGCTTCACAAGGAGAATTTAGTCTTGCCCAGAAATCAACAGCTTCAAGAATGTGCCGCAATCAGCGGAGGATCCTCACAGCAACATCCCATTTTCCCAACACAGAAAACGGTCAGACGTTTTGGGGTTCATGGTGCTGCAACATGTCTGGGGAGGTCCTGCTTCAAACTCCCACCCCATGCCAACCAGGCTTTGTCACCGCCATGGTCAGCTCCACGGGGCGCATCTTGCACTCCCACTGTACGCTGCTTCTTTTGAACCCTCTTGGGCAGCTTGTCATCAGCCACGCTTCAAATTCTTTTGGGCAAGAAGTATCCAAGAGGCAGGCAGGTTTGCACTGCACCTTGCAGGGACACGGCTCCGGGACCGGCCTGCGGGCCAATCTGCCACACTGCCAGGCACAGATTTGCGCTTTCCACCGTGATAACGCCGCTGGTGATAACGTGGCATTTAATCCATCCTTAAATAGCAACGGCGCTTGATGCCTTTGAAAACTCCTCTCTGCCATCGCTACTGGAAGGCAACGAGTCCTTCATCACAGATGTTTGGGGTGATTCTAGCAGGTGATCAAACAAAATCCCACAAAATAACTGTTTATTTGCTGTCAGCCAGCTCCGTATCAGAAGCAGCCTGGCCTATTAACAAGCCAGTCAGCGGCATTTGCTTCAGAGACCAGAGCTGAGATATCGGCGCACAGGAAGAAGTACATAATTTGTCCAGATGCAGCGAGGAACCGAATGACTAATTCATGAAAGTGCGACTGATTTTGATGAATCAATGCATTACAGGATCCAGGGGAGGAGGGGGAGGTGCCGGGCATTTTACAGGCTCAACTACAGGATCGCACTTTGATCTGAGAAACAAAGACAACCTTCTTCTGTATCAGAAGGCAAGCCCTGATTTTTCTTCAGCCAAAAAGTGGCTTCACTCTTTTAACAGACAAACATCCCCTGTCTGTACATTTTGCAAGGTCCAGATGCTGCAAATTCAACTCTCCTGGGTAACCTCATTCAAATCAATTAAAACACCCGGTTTTTAAGAATTTTGTCAGTGACTGACCCAGAATCTGCCCCCAACAGGCACCAAAACCAGTTTTGATTAGAAAAAAACACCTACAAGTCAGAAAAAATAATGTTAGCTGTTAACATATTCCCACCCCTAAATTGCTAGGTTTTAAAACAACCTGTTTCAGAAGGAGACATCTGAAAAGGAGAAATATACATTTATATTTTAATCGAAAAAAATCCTATTTTCTACAGCAAGGAAAGATAAATGAGAAATGCCCCCATTTAAGTAAAAAGGAACAAGAAAATCTTTGCTTTCCCCGAACTTCTATTACAGATAAGTGGGAAAGCAAATACATTACTAGCTTCATGTTTCAATCACTCATTGTCTATCAAATTTCATAATATGCACTTCCTCGCTGTTCTCTCCCTTTTTGCAGACCATGAGCAAAACTGAGACACTGCCTGGTTAAAGCTAATTCAAAATCCTTTCTCTACTGGGATACAAATACATTTCTGTGTATATTAGGACAGGGAAAGTTTATGGCGGGTGATTGACTCCAAGGCTGATTTAACATTTGCCATCAAGCAGAAATGCACATTCACAAATACACTGAGCCTAGCAAATTGCCCCCTGATTTCTATTCCCCAGGCACCAGCCTGCAAGGAAAAGTATTTACGTTTTTTCCTCATATTGATATAGAAAGTAGTAGTAAACAAACTCTGATTCTCTGTGCTGTATTTTCTATTGTGCCAACCATATGGGAAATCATTAGCTTTTGGAAGAGAGGTGGATTTATGAAAAAAGATATTTTACTCCAAGCCATAGCTCCTTAGGCCTCTGAATAGATTTTTCATGACCCAACAAGGCTTTCAAGTACCTGTGGCACTTAAAAAAGGCTCACCTCCACTGAAGGTGAGAGCAGAGTTTACGCAGGCTTGGCAAGCATCTTCTCCTCCTGCGAAAGACAAAGCAGTCAGGGAAGAAAATCAATCTCTGCTCTAAAGCATAATCATGATTTCAACTAAGACAGACGGCTGAGCAATTGAGTGCATGTATTTCAAAACATGCCCTTTGATATCTCCTGATTATTTAACCTGGAGATTTGAAGGAAAGAAAACAGAGAAAACCTGCATGCAATAAAAAGGAATAATTATTTTCTTATTCCTAGGCGCACCAAACCCTCGCAGAAGGCTAAGAGACACGCATGGGTCAGAAACCAAATCGGCAAATTCTTGTTTCTGAAGAAGAGTGCTTCAGGAGAGGCTCAGAAATGAACACCTCGTGTGCAACTCCAGCCCCTTCAGGGTCACCTCTTATTTCTTTTTTAATAAAATAAACATTACTAAGATTAAAAATGTTCCTCAGGGTCCAAAATATGTTGGTCACCCCAAGGAAGTGGTCTGAATTGCTCTGAAAATGAAACTTAAAATTAAATGCCTAGATCTTTCCCCTGCTAGCAGTGCCCGTCAGAGGGACGATTTCAGCGGCGGCTCTTTTCCTCCCCACCTCTAGCAGTGAAGACCATGGGGACTCCCCAGAACACCCATCAGAGGCACAGCCTTGCCGGGCACGCGGCTGGGGGGCACGGTGGCAGTGACACTCGCCAACAGGTACTGCTCGAGCCCTGGTTTCCCCCACCGAGCTGCCGTGTGTCCTTCCCGCTAGCATGCCAGCAGCACGTCGTCTCTGAGGACATGCTGAACGCTGGTAGCTCTCTGACGACGCAGGTTCCTACTTGACCTTTACAATTATCACACATACTGCGAGCTGACAGGCAACTGTTGGCTGCAGTCACTGATTTGCAAAGCAAGATGTCCAAAGGATTGAAGCATATTTTTCTCTAATTAAAAAAAGTCTAAAATCCATGCATAAACCACCTGAAACTGGAGCTGACAAAGCAAGCAGTACACTACTGAAGCCTGATGTGACAAGCAGAAGTAACCCTAATAAAGTACTGAAGGCTGGACTGAAATTCAGTCCATCTGCCTGTGTAGGGGACAGGGATGGCTCTTCCAGCCCTGTACAAGCTTCCCAGGTCTGGGATAAGTGAGCGCCGTGTGCTTTTGTATGGCTCCTCAGCCCAACCACATCTTAAGAGAGCAGACGGAGCAAGGGTCTACCCTGCCTGGCAGCCAACGCACCTGAACCCAGAGGGGAAACGGAGAACAGAGTGTTGCAGGGGGGAATTTTAATTCTCCCCCAAGAGAAGATTGAAGGTCTGAGAGAACGACCACATCAGCATGAACACCCAGTACTGCAGAAGGAATAGTGGTGGGAGAAAACAGAAGGACGCTGAAAAGAGAGCAGGTCTTGAGGAAGAGCCAGTGGGAAGAAGTAAGAGAACTGAACCATCTTTCTAGAAAATGAAGAACACAACCACCCAGAATGAGCATTATCGACTGCCTCAGCCTCGGTGGGAATCGTCTAGTGGAAATGGTGTGACCCACCAGAGCTACCAGGTGGCAGGCACTCACTACCATCGCTCTCCCGCTGCTTCCCAGAGATAGACGGTTTGTACCAATCTTCCGTCCCTGTTTGCATTTCATAACCCAGATAAATCCAGCTCCCACTTCTGCCCAGGACCAACTTTCTTTGCTTTGCCTTCCATATCTCTCTCTTGCACTCCCTGCCCTGGCTTCCCCGCACAACCATCCTGGGCAATTAGAAGTCAGTCAGCACCCCTCTGCACGGGAGGAGCAGGAACAGGCACCAAGTGACAGACAAGAGGCATAAACATAACTCACTGCTGTGAAAGCAATTAATGGCACTGCTGTAACATTTTTCTCAGTAAGAGACATTCAGATTCAGGCAATCTGTCACAATCCTCCGTTTGTCATTGTCATTTTTACCATTGTCATGTTATTTGATGCTATTAGGCAGACAAGAGCGAGTTGTATGAACAACTGAAATAAGCATAAGTTGATAAAATAAATTAGCTCAGAAATTTGTATACAGAGATATTAAGCAAAACCCAAAATGATGTCAAGGTTGAAAGAATTAGGAATTGAATTTTAACCAGCCCCCATGTTTATGGCTGATTTCCTGATGAATATTTTATTTTTAATAACCTTCCTATCACATTCACTAAAAGGTCTTACCAAGGATGGATCAGTAAACAAATCTGAGAGGGAAAAAAGGCTGCTCTGAAACATGAAACACATTCAAAGCTCAAACTCCCTTGGGAGTAAGAGTCAAAAGGAACAAAGACAACTCTTAGCATGAAAAGGGAAGACGCGGTATGACTAAATAAAAGGGTGATCTTTTTCAAGTCCCCATGCAGATTTGCCAGAATAAATATCTCTTACTGAATGGGCAGGGGCTTAGACTTGGGCCTAACTCTGAAATCAAAACCTTTCCACCGATACTTCAGAGGTAACAGGTACCAGAGGGCTGGAGACGGAGACACGCTGTCACGTGCATTGCATCTGACGATGAGCACCGTTCATACCGCCATAGGGTGTGATGCTCTGGTAGCCCGGAATTCTCCCCACATACATTTATTTCATCAAAAGATAATCTCCGTTTTCACCTTCAAAAAGGGTAGGTAATTATAAATGCATTCTTCTTACTCAAATATTTTAGGCAAGTAATTGTTGCCCATGGGAGAGAGTTTAATTATTTCTGATGAACAGCCAAGACACAGAATCAGGAGAACATGACAGGAAGAGTGTGGAAAATGTGTTCCAGTGCTTAATTGTGTGGCTATCTTGCCTTTTCATCCTGAAAAAACAGGCATTGATTTTTTTTTTTCTCCTCCCAATTGATTTCACACAATCTTCAGTTTAGTAATACAAAGCGTATCCAGCTGCAAAAGGATCACAGCTCCCTGGGCCAGAGCATCTATGATTTCCTATCATGAATAGGCAAATCACATGTAGGTCTCTGGGCAGCTCAGCAGCGGGACAGCTTGGGCTTGCCCGTGTGACAGAGGAGCAATTTCTTGTCCGTCCCCCCACAATGTGCTCAGCTGAACAGCAGATGCAATAGACCATGCAAAACAAAATGCCCACACTTTATGACCTTTATTAAATAGGAATGCATAGCAAGGCAACTGCGCATTCAGGAGACAGGGCCTGCCTTGCCACAGCAGGACAGCAGCCCATCCATAAGCGGACAGGATCAGACACTCTGGAAGATGCACAAACCCCCTGACTTTTATGGAATATCTTGTCCATAAAAGAGTGATTATTCTGATTTTATGTCAGTTGAGGCTTGCCATGTGACCTGGAGCGCATGGGTTTATACTGCTTTTAAAAAATTAACTATTACTATCACTCATAAATATTTCCTTTGGTTTTCTGTTCAGTAGCATGCATGTAACAAAATGGAATATTATTTATGGAAAAGGGCACTGTTTCATTCCTATTCTTTAACGGAAAAAATGTTTTGCATCAGATGATCAGGTAGGTGATTCATGTGCAACAAAGAGTTCTCTAATGCATCTCCTGGATACAGCAGGTTTATCACACACTGTACACTTGAACCTAATCACGATGCATCATATAAGGGCTGATTCTGCATTCATACATTAATGATGCCTACACAGAGGGTTGCAGGTATATAAATGGCAGGACAAAGCCAGCATATGTGAATGGGTACACGATACTAGATTATGGTAAGTGAATGCAGTATCATGTTGGACTTGAAAAGAAAAAAGATCAAACACGAGATAGAGAAAATGCATCTCAGCACTCTCCCTTACCCATCAGTTACACAGCCATACACTGGGAAACAGCACGTTTTGCAAATTTCCCCAGAGCAGCCATAAAAATAATGCAGAGAAAGCAAGTATCGTATATCCTCCCATGACTTCACATTGTCCTCTTCCAAAGAGGTATTCCAAAACGTTATCTTTCACTAGTGCCACCCCAGTTTCTTTCCATCACATTTGGAAAGGACTTCTCCTGCTCTGTAACAAAACAGTGAAATTAGGAGAACCCTGATGGTAGACAGCTGACGAAGAAGGTCCTACCAGAATGCACCCTCTTACTGATGCTGTTTCCTTAGGGACAGCCCTTGGTGCGGGTCATGGTGGAGCACGAGGAAGGCGTCAGTCTGAAGATGCAGCCGTGCCACGTCTGCTGTCCCCCAGGAGAAAGTGGCAGTAGCAGAATGGAGGCAGGAGTTACTACAAGGGGAGTGTGGGACCAGCCCTAACCATCGGCAGCTCTACCTTCCACCAGCATAAACTTTTCCTATAACTGTGACATGAGTTCAACGCTTTCCTTTTCATGGGAAAATGCCTAAGACATGGTGGAGACTAGCACAGACGAACAGCGAATAAAACGTGAAAAGTACACATGCGACAAGCCCGGGTCAGTGAGCAACACCTCAAATTGCTTGGAAATTAC
This sequence comes from Egretta garzetta, assembly GCF_000687185.1. NCBI lineage: Eukaryota > Metazoa > Chordata > Aves > Pelecaniformes > Ardeidae > Egretta > Egretta garzetta. Next base: position 6,775,800 of record NW_009259308.1, on the reverse strand, counting down.
TGCAAGCTACACGTCCTGCCTCTACAAAGCCACTCAAACTCAGGGAAACTCCAGTCCTCCAAGGAGGGAACAGGAGCAATGCCAGGAGTATTAAGGAGCCATTTGCACATCATAAATTAGGAAGGGGGAACAATTCACCAGCACTTGCAGACCAAAGCAGACCTATGTTGTTTGCCAAATTCATGGAAATACTAAATGCATTCTCAAAACCAGGGCTAAGCTGCATGCGTCACACTAAAACCAGGAATAGTTTATATATGAATTTGAGTAACTTATCCTTAAGAAAAATATGGGTGACCTTAAGGTCAACAACACTCTAAGAACAATTATATATTTTCCCAGAGAAAACCCAGGTTGAATTTGTTACCATTCATCCCTGTGGTCAAAAAACCTACAGTGGGATTCGTTTTTGTTGGTTAGTTCGTGTTCTTATCAAAGATTACACCTGAATTGCAAGCTCTCTCACTGCTCAACAGATCATTCCACTTAATGAAGTGTCTGGATAAATACTCGCACAACTGTGGAAGATGAAAAGAGCTGTGGAAGTACAAAGCACGGCCAGCGTGAGCTGTTGTTTCTCCATCCTGCAAAACCCGTGTGTTCATTAGCACCCGGCCCCTCAGCAGAGAACAAGAGGAGCTCGCTCAGTTCTCTCTCCCCAGCCATCTGCAACTAAAAATAATATTTTCAGGGCTTTGATGGTCTCTCTGAACTAACATTTGCCCAGAACTGCTATTTCAATTTATCCCTACCCTCTCCAAAAAAAATTGTTCTCAAGTATGCCTTAACATAAGCCTAACTTAATGAGGCACCTGTTTCACAGAAAATCCTACACCCTCTGCGATCATACAGAGAGGTTTGGCAACCTGATTGAAATAACCCCGAAATATTATTGTTAGGCTGCATTTGATCCCTATTTTTTCTTACATTTAAGTGTTGTCTCCCCTGTTGGTTTTTTTTTTTATTTCTTCCATATTCCCAAATCCTTCAGATGTCACACCACAGCGCTCATCAGCTGGGAAGCACCACAGAAAGGGCAGATCACATATGAATAAACTTTCTATGAGGAGAAAAATTCAGTCCTGAGAGCTGGAAACTGCATGTACTAAGCACCAGGCTTTGCACTTCTTCCTCTTCCTTTTCATCCCTTTTGCAGTCTGGGTGATTCATCTCCTGGTTTGCATTTTGTGTAGCTTTATGGCATAACAAATTCAGGCTAAAATTATTTGTTTCTCAACTTGAGAGAAATAGAGAGTATAGGTAAAAGACCAGTATATCGTTTTGACCATCCACCTGCCAATATAAGATTATTTTTCACAGTGTATATTTTAATACTTCCTCCCATCTGACTATCCAATGTCCTAAGAGATGTGATTCATACTGTCATATCCTGTGCACTGGGATGAAATGCTGCCAAATACACCCCAAATTTATATTTATTTTTTCATATTGGCACACTTCATTGCAAACTTATATCTAATTTGTTTCCTTCTATTGCCCTCCCGGTCTATTATTTCAATGCCAGCTGTGCGTTTCCAGCTAGCTCTCCTAAGCTATATATACACCTGCATCCGTATTTTCAAGGTGAAGGCTTTATTATCTTTTTGCCCATGTTCCTTATTTCTCCGTTCTTTTTTATCTGCAAATCTTCTCTGAGATCATTAATTTATACACTTACTCCCTCTCCCAGCTCATTAATGAAGAGGTTAAATAAAATCGGACCTAACACCTTTCCCAGAAAACCCTATTAGAAAACCCCATCTCCTGACTGCACTACTTGGCTATCCATCATTTAGCTTCTGTTGCGCAGTCTCTTGGCCATGCTTCACATTGCAAGCCTCACTAAACTCATTTGTCAAATAGATTTCTTGAAATGGGGTATCAAACACTTTGGAAAAATCCAAATTTATGACATTAATTGCATTATCTGCTGCCAAAAGGGGCGGTGATTCTGTTTTAAACCACAGTGTGCTTTCTGAGTGGGATTTAGTCTTTATAAACTTAGATTCTTTATTGCACTTAGTTTCATTAGCCTTCTAACACCAGTGATTTTAGCTCCATTTATTTTACTGATGATAGAACATATTTTTCAAATGGAACTGCCAGAATCACTTTACATACTGTTTTCAAACTGATAGTCTATTAGCTTTTCACCAGGTAACCAGGTAATTCCTCCAATTTTATCAGCTCCACTTTACTATAATTTGCCCGGTTTGTTTACACAGTGACTGCTAATTAAATCCCCGCAGGTGAAGTTCATTCCTCTGCAGAAGACCAACATAAGTGTCTTTATCTTTAAAGTTTTGTTTCAAATGGAGAAAATAATTTATTTTTACATTAAAGAAAAGAAGAAACGAGGAAAAAAAAGAGCAAGTGCAGTCACTGTAGGGTGGAGGGCTGCCGTAGGTGTCCTGTCAGCCTGGGTACCCAACCCAAGGGTGTTGTCTCGCACCCTTCAGTTGAGAATCCCAGTTAATGCCAACTTAGACATATTGTCACACTTTTAGCACCCCCCTAGACTCTCTCAATTACTTTAGACACACAGACTTCCCGTTGGCTTGCCCTGGCTACTCCTTCAGAAGGTGCTAATTAGATCAAGGCTTGTAACATTGCACCTCTAAATGTTAGACAAGCCCATCAGCTCTTCCACTGCTGCTCCACTGCAGGGTCGCCACTTTAACTCCTTGGGCCTTGTGGCTTTCCTGAGCTGCAAAGGTTCAAGGGCTCTCACCATGCTCCTCCCCACCTTTCATCACTTACATCCACATTTATTGCCTGTAGCATAAAGTACATTCTTGGATGCCAGAGAAGACATACATAATACCCCTTCACAGCTACTGAGCAAAATATTGCCCCATCAAAACCAAATGGCTATCGATACTAAATCCCTGGAGCCAGAAAAAAAATCTTTCTCTTCGCTACAGAAATGTTTAAAAATTATTTTAGCATCTTAACCATGTGAATTACTATTTAAATAGACCCGTCTCTTCATTTATTATAGGCCTGCTCTCCTTCTTGAACTTCCTTCTCCTTTAGAGACGATTTCTAAGGGAGCTTCTTTTTCTTCTTTTTGCTGACTCTAACTCCAGCTTATCTTTGTCCTTTCGCATTTAACTCAGCTCTGTATTCCTCTTTCACTACTTCGGCTGTTTGAACATATACTTTTAGCCTCAGTCTCTGAGAAGTCCCTCTTTAAGTCGCAGCAATCGCTGATTGTTCCATATATCCTTTCCATCCATCCCACTCTACCTCCTAAAACTTCCTTAATTCTTCAAAATACGGTTTCCTGAAACCTTTGTATTGCAGCTTTCTGTGAAGCTAATATATTGCTTCTTTTATCCCTGGTTTTCCTTTTTGTCTCTATTGTGTGAGTGTGTTTGTGGTTGAGCAAACCCATCTTGTACAATTTCCCAGCTGTATCTACAAAGGCGCTGAACTTGATAGAGACATAGCACAGTCCACAGTCATTACTAACCCATTAGCTTATAACTGATACACCTTCTCCTTCCCCTGAGTCTCGCCTGCCTGGTCCACCCACTTTTAGATGGATAAATGGGATGCAGCGTATGGCCCACCTAGCTCTTTTTCACACAGTGCAGAAAACCCCAGCAAACTAGTTACGAGTCTGTAATGGAATTAAATGTAAACATAGTTAATACGGATTAAAAAGATCTGAGCAAGAATGTGAAGATATGGGTAAAGCAGGAGCACAAAGGCCAGAACTACAGAAGTACCAGGCCAAGGCATCAAGAATCTCTACTAACGGTTTTCCTAAGCAGCATATAAAATGATAGATTTTCTTTTATTTTTAGTGGCAATTTTTGTTTGGATTAATACAGCATGTAGTTTTACATCTTTCTGTACAAAGAAGAAAATGAACGAAGAAGAGACCTCAAAATGAAAGGACGGTTATGTACATCGTAACAGCTAATGACTAGCACGTACTTTAGGGATATGGAAGCTGTGAAAAGACTACATTATTTTCTGAGGATAATACATGATGGCCATTTAAAGACATGTATATTCTCTGGCGGGTTACAGCCATGTTAGCTGTCATTCTGACAGTAGAGAAATAATTGCCATATTCTTTTGGTGAGCAGCTTAGATTTCCATTTGTGGACGTTCATGCAAATACTGGCATTAGTTTGAATAAACTCACAGCCTCTCTTCTGCCAGTTCTCTGCAGTGCTTCGCATCCGTCGGTAAGACCTGTTCTACATCTCCTCCCCTCCTTGCTCAAAGGATACATTTCCAGCTTCTCAACCTTGTTTTAATATCTAGAATATCTGCTTGAGTGGCAGCACCCATCTCTGTGATGATGTGCTAATGGAGACTATTAACTTCACACAAATTTGCAGACACTGTTTTTGATTCCACAAACACTCCGACACAGGCAGTTTAACCAATATGATTTATTGCTTAGAAAGGGCAAGCTACACCCCTGAGTCCAACAGTCACCATCCTCCTCTCTAGCAATTGCTGATGCTAATTAGCATGTACGCCCTCGGAGATGGTGAGGATGCAATCAAGGTAGCATTGCTCCAGCCAGCGCCTCTGCTGAGCAAACCTCTGCTCTGTCACAGGGGTTACTCTTGCCTGCAGCCGGGAACAGCTCAGCCCAGCTCAGCGGGTGGGAATCAAGGTCCCACACGGACCTTCCCCCAAGGTGTAAGGTGGTCCAGGATCCCCAGATATTTCCGCAGAAGCTAACAATCTGCCAGGGCCTCTCTGATGGGTACTGCTAGACTGACCACATTTACCTATCTCACAGCTAAATATAAGGACTAAGCTGTGGAAAAAAAAGTCATACCCACACTATATTTTGCGTGCAGACTCTGGGTGCAGATGAATTCCTTCCAGGGACCAGGAGCTAGAGCTGTTTCACAGCCTGGGGCTACCTGGCAGTTTGGATTTAAGCTATCGCTTTCATAGCACATGCCGGGAGGCTGGCGTGGTTTCAACTCTTCTCACAGTTACTCTTTAGACAACAGAGAAATAACCACCTGAGCAGTTCAGAAAAATCTGTATTCTTACAAGCAAGACGTGCTCCTCCCGGTCTGTAAACCCTTACATCAACACACGCGCTGAGCAGGCAGGGAAGAGGTGGGACCCCTCAACCTCGTGCACTGGATTCCTGGTGGTTTCTCAGGGTGGGCTACTTTGTAGCTAAGAACCGAATTACTGACAATATCCAAAAGAAAGAGGATTTAGCCAGAACAAAAATAACCTTTTACCCTTAATTTGTTCTTCAATTTTACACTCCTCCTGAGCTCACCTGGAAGTCCCTCAATAAATAATAAAGTCACAGTGCCACAACGGATCTGCATGTTTCCTCCCCTACCAATGACATCAAGTGCTCTGAGAATCTCATTTTTTTCCAGCAATCACTCTGAACAGCAATTTTACCCTTCTTTTCTTTCCTAACCCCTCCCAACACAGCCAGAATGGAAGCAGTTTTCTCCCTTTTAATTTGACATTGTTTAACAACGTTGCTTCTTGTGAAAATCTGTTGACATTATACAGAGCTAAGATATGACGTCTCATTGTTCATCAACCACTTCGGTTTGGTTTTAGAGCTTTCTAGCCTCATTTTAAGAATCTGTCACAGAAAACCATAAAGCACAACTAGGTTTTTTCAACAAATTTCTTTTCAGGCACCATAAAAATAAGGGGAACATCCAAGAATCATTAATTCTTTCAGGTCACCCTCTCTGCCATGGAAGGTTTCTCATATTATTTTGCTTGTTGCTTTTACAACAAGAGGCTGATAATATCTCTGAAAGGAGAATTTAATACCTCTAAATATCTAAAACATATCGTTTTAAGAGTCTGGCTCCTTCTGAAGGGCAGAAGAGAAATAACGTATCTGTGATGACTCACTGATTTACATAGTTTTGTGGGGTGTTCAGATTATATAGTGATGAGCTCATTCAGATGTGCATATTAAAACAAATTAATAGAAGATTTGTATTTAATTATCTTAGGAACAGATACTTATTTTATAGTTTCTCTTCTTTGTTTTTATTCTGTGATTGCTCGAACACATTTGTGAAAAGAAGATGCTGCCTAACAAGGCACCAAAACCAAGAGGTTAAAAGCAGATTAAAAAAAAGCAGGGGGAGAAATTGCTCTTTCTTGTAGTAGTTGTCTACTGGGTAATAAACGCTGCAGAATTTATGCCATTTTGGAAAAAATACTGCAGAAAACAAAATATTGCAGGTTTAAGTATCTTAATTATGGAAATTTCATATTCAATGAACTCTTGCCAAAATAAACTGTGCACATTATCTAAAAAGCAAATGTTAATTAAAACTGTATCTTGATAGCCTTCCTGGCTCACAAGGCATCCTGAACATGTGAGATTAAACAAGGTACTTTAGCTGCAATCAGTCCTCCAGCAATGGGTTTCACTTCATTTTTTTGATATATGTAGGACCAAAAGAAGTCAACATGCATTGATGGCCCTTAGCAGCACCTCATCTTTTTGTCTCTAACATTTTGAGTCTACAGTACATATTTCATGAACTCCATTACAGCTGAGAATAGTTTCATGCAAAATTCTACAATAAACAAAAGACTACGTTCCAAACATTAATTAGCTGCTTAACACAAAGATATCCACTTATCATCGTACCCAGTGCACACAATAATTAAAGCCATAAAGAAAAGAGAACACATTAATATTTCCGTACTCTGTAGGCTCTGAGGAGAGATGGCTACAGGTTACTGAACAGGCCAGCAAGTTTTCATCCAGCTTCAGATCGGAACCAGGTAAGTCACGTATCTTCAGTGCATCCATTTTTATGAATTAAAGAACAACAATAAAATAACACATGTGTAAGGAGAGGGATGGCCCACTGCCTATGTTCTCTCCCAAGTACTTGGGGGAGACATTCAGTGCTGTGTTCTGCACCATCTCTGTAGGTTTCTACAGAGATACTTCAAAAGCAGGTGTAACGGGTGATGCATAAAAGCACAAATAAAGCATTGCTCTAACAGCAGAATCCCACAGCAATAAAAACGCACGTACATAGGCTTATTAAGGTACATAAAAATGCATCCAGGGATGTTGGAAATGCCTTTACGGCCTGCGGTAAAGCCTGATGTACCATGCCATTACTGCTACAGCCACCCCAGATAAGTCAATTAAGGAAGCACAGGTGGGCCTCCTGACGCAAAGTCAAAAAACAATCGCTCCCTCTACATCTGTGCCTGGGTTCGTGCCTCCTGACCCAATGCACTTGAACGAGGCCTGAAAAGTCAGAGCTCGGTTGTCCTCGCTCAAAGCAGAAAGAGCAGTGATCCATCCACCAAATTCCCAGGGGGTCTATTCCTCTTCATAAACTACAGGTGAAATTTGGCCAACCATGCTCCTACCTTAAGAGTCTTGGGCAGGTGAGGCATTCAGTTATAGGTTGAATCCACCTCTTTCCTCTCCAAGAAGAGAGCTGTACTATCTTCCTCAAAATATTTTTGGAGGAGGGCAGGCAAGACCTTGAGGAACTCAGGTATAAATGAAGGCTGGATTATTGCCTGTAGTCAATAACCAGCAAAGTATTAAGAGGCTATCAAAACACAGTTACCAAATTAAGGCTCCTTTATACCCTCCTAAACAAGCTGAAGGCAAACACAATGCACCATGAATGTAACATAGTCATGCTGGTAAAAGATGAATACATTTTCTCAGCATAAGGTAGTACATATATTAGTAGTAGCATCATCATAAAGCTGTGGCCAAGTCATCCACATCCATAAGGCTTAGAGCATCCTTGAAACCATCTCAGTTCTGTCTGATTCATAACAAGCTTCCCGTTAAACACATACACACAAACATACATAACCTCAAATGCTTCACAGCCAACTTCTCGATCAGTTGATTTCGGAAAGAAGATGCTGAACTTCACATGCAATTACAGATTTTTGGAGTTCAGCCACAGAGGTGATGACACACATCAGCTGCAGCCCTTCACACCTGGCCAGGTTCTTTGCTCTGGGGTACACCATTTTTCTAACATGTATTAAAGCAGACTGTGTACAACAAACTGAATATTACAGTATCAGGGTTATTCAAAGGTCAGGCCAGAGATTTTGTATGTCCAGTTTCCTGCAGTCTGTGGCAAGCTTGTCAGTATTTAGATTTCTAAGCAGGTATCTTCAGAGCAATTTTTCCACCTGGATTTGCATAAAGAATACTTATAAACTGCAGTAGGTGTCTAACCATGTTTTAACAGCTATTTCCCAAATGTTACTTTTCCCATGACAGATGAAGAGTTTTTAAAGCTACCTCTAAAAATCATGCCGTGAAGTGAAGCTCTCTCCAGGTTCATTTATCTGGGTGTATCAGTCAATACTGGCTGAGCAGCTTATGAAAAACAGCAAAACCAGCAAGTTAGGCACCTGGGAACCCGAAGCGATTTTCCAGATTGCTTAACTGAATCTTCAGGCATCTAAACACCTTTTAAACTCTGGTCTGGGGTGTCTTTAGTGTTCAAAGCACCTTACTGAGACACAAAAGTGCTTTTATTTCCGTTTTACAGCAGTACCTTAGTCAAAAAAGCTGTAGTTTAACAGGTTCAAACCGAGGTGTCCCATGTCCTAGAGAAGTTTTCTAACCACTGGCCTCCCCATGCAGCTGGTCCGGAGTCTTTCTCAAGGATTGTGTTTAAAATATTAGCCCTGCAGCTCTCTGTGGGAATGTCAGCTTGTAAGAGAAATACTGAGCTCAGAGCCTGAACTCATGACTCCCATATGCCAATGAATCGTGCAGCCACTACATCACAAAGCTGACCCTATTTTATTTGATCTTAAGATGTTCCTAAATCTTTGCCTCTTTCCATGGTCAAGGGATAGAATTTAGTTGCTAGTAAGCTATTCAGATTTCATACTTTAGGACATCAAAGTATGAATGATGTTTTTCAATTTTCTCCACTTAAGCTTATTAAAAGAAATATTTTAAAGAGCATTACTCCCTGAAGTTACTGGATACAAAAATCTGCAAAAACCTTTCTTACTTTTGGCTTTGGGTCAACACTGAACACAGACACAATATGTTTCTTTAAGGACATGTCACAGAATTATACATCCATCACTTAAACTCAGAATGGCTAAAATACCGCCTGAGACAAAGGGAACCTCACAGCCCATTTGGTAAAGGGATGCTTCAGGCAAAATGCATCCTAATGCAGAAGGATTTACATTCCACTGAATTTTTCTTTTTTTTCCACAAGCTATCCTTTCCCACACTAGTAAATGGCTGTGAACTGCAAAAGCATGATGATACCCTGCCTCTACAATGAGTTCAGATTCCTTTCACTGCCAGCCCTGCACCAGTGCTCTGGCCTGCCAGACCACTCCTGCTTCGGTTCATAAAAGTCCCCGGGTCAGCACCATCCTCGTGATGCTGAGAGTCTATTTTCAAATCCCACAGCACTGATATTTGTTCCTGAAGGCAGCTGAAAACAAGCCGTATCATTCCTATTAGACTAAAAAGCACCAATATCTTGTGAAGTTGCAGCAATATTGTTGGTGGATTTAAACACCCAACATAAAAGCTTGCAGCGTGAGAAGGGCTGACATGGCTGTGTATATCACTCTTTATTATGCTGCTGATAGTAATTTATATCTGTATGTGGAGCGCAAGCCTCACAGACTCACAGCAGCAACACGGTACAGAAAAGCACAAGACAGTCTGTATTTTAGAGAGGAGACAGACATGATGCTTGGTGCACTGGGATGGGGCTGAAAAGACCGGGATCTAACTGCTGTCAGTGCGCTTTTACTTGTATAAGATCATTTCCTTCTCTCTTCTTTTTCCTTCTCGTCTCATTTTTGTCCATCTCACCTGCTCAGACTGACAGCTCTGGGGACAGGCTGGTATATTAATGATCTGCTGCAGTGGTTGTAGAGGAATCAGCACAGTGAGGGTCCCATTTTCAGGTGGGCCTCACAGGCACTTCCGTAACGAGCACCGACATTCGCAATCCCATCACTAATTCACACAGAACACCAGCATGGGTTGCTGGTGTGGCCACACAGCCACTTGGAGCTCGAACTGGCTACCTCAGTGTATGAAGGATTATTGGAATTTGTGTGTTTTACACATTTTCCTTTGCACAAAGTACAAGACGAGTACTTGTTACTACAGGTTTTAAAGAGAATCCCATAGGTGCCTAAGGCTCTGCAGTAAAGAAAGGAAAGGAAAAGAGAAGCAAGAAGACCAAGATCCACTTCAGTTTGTTTGGAAAAAAAGTTTCTCTTGCTGCCGAAGTACAGTGGATTTATCAGGTCCCGCCCGGAGCTGCTCCCCGTGCTCTCCGATGGCTGGCTGCAAGCACAGCCTCTCTCATTTTCCACGCTCAGCCTGCATTGGTCTGACAGCGTTGGGCTGGCTGTCAGGCAGCCAGCAGAGAGGTGGGGTTTATCTGATCATTGCTCCATTACAACGGAGCTACTTCTGCTTCTGGAAGCTGTGGACTGGCTATGCAGTACGTAACAGCAATGCGTGGAAAGCTAACACAACAGTCTCAAAAGGCATCCCAGAAGTTAAAGCTGCTGCTCTCAGGACCATACTCCATCACATCCTAATGAACATCCTCCTTGAAGATGGCAGAGGACACTACTACTTACTTGTTGAAAAAGCAAGTCCTCTTCCCAAATGACACACACACACAAAACCCTTTTTCAAAATTTCCTTTTCCCCAGCACGTCCCAAAGCCCACACGAAAGGTTGCACACCCAACTCTGGTGGCTGAAGGAACTGCCTGGATGGCTTCGGGAGGCAGCCAAGGTTTTGAGATGTCGATTTCTACCTTCCCTCCGCAGCATTTATCCAAGGCAGCATTTGCAAGGCTCAGGTTATCCACACTGCGCTGAGCAAACAGCACACAGCTCATTTATCTGGTGGAGCTTTGTTCAACCAGGCTCCACGCTCCCGGCTCGAACACAATGTTTAACTCCTTGAAGATACGCTACTATACATTTAGATACCAATCAGAGAAGCCATCATTTTAGATGCCTAAGAAAGTAAAATTAAATACCATGAGGATTATAGCGAAAACCAGGATTAGCTAATATTTCAGCTCTGGGTCATTATTTCATATGTATATATCAAAGCAATGTGAATATGGAATAGGCTGAGAAGTAGACTGCAGATGCAAACGCCAAAATACTAGAAGACTAATAGATTATTTTTAAGGGGAGGGAATAAACTGATAATATAGGAGAAAGTTGCTGAAATAAATCAAAGGTGAGCAGATGCACTTGGCCAAATGGCTTTTTTTTCTTTGTAGTATACAGATTTGTTTTATCCTTGTGTTTCCTGAATCCAGTCAATAAGACTGGAGGGGAGGAGGGAAAGAAGAGTAATAGCACCTACAAGAAGAGAGCAGCCTGTATTTTTACCACTTCTCTTTGCCACTAGCTGTATTTTAGGACTCCCGTTGATGCAGGCGGGGGCTAGGCATTACCAATGGCTTTCAGGAAAGCTGGCAGACAATGAATTTTCATCAGAAAACAAAGCTGACATTTTCCAATTTTCTGTCTGGACAAAGAGCAGAAAACACTTCATTTGGAGGGAGTGCCAGCTGAGTTGGGGTGTTTCATCCGTCAGTCTCAGCTGACACAGTTCAGCAGTTAGCTTCATTTGGTGCCAGCACTTTGTACCAAGAGTTATTTGGGAGCATCCTGCCTCCGCGCCCCTCTGCGGGACATGCTCTTTCACGTGCAGCCATTCACTGGTTCTGCCTCCCGCAGCCTCTCCAAATCCATGGAACTGTCTGACCCATCCCACAGCAAGTGGCAGCTCCCAGCCTTCCTGGGCTAAGCTGAGGCCACCAACCCCTCCACAAGGTTGCTAACCCCTTTCCAGCTAAGTCCCGGTGTTACAGGGTCTGAGCAGGTTGCCAGCAGATTACAGAGGCACCCCCTGCTCTGCAGAGACCTTCAGTACACCTGAGTTACCCTGACTTAGTTTCTGAGAGGCTGGGGCTCTGTCGGAGAAGGGCCAATTGGCGCATTAAGCAAAGCTTGTCTGCAATGGCTGGCCTCCCCGGGGTTCAGCTCCCTGCAGCGGCCACAGGCAGGACCCAGCGCAGGCAGCACCCGCTGCCAGCCTCCCGCTGCATCCAGCCGGCTGGCAGGAGCAGGGTATTCACAGCTGGCTTGCAAAGTTCTTTGGATGGATATTTCAGGTTTTTTTAAGAACTTGACTATGTGGGGCCTTCAGGGTGGAAAATAAATGAAGGGAAAGGATCTCCATTTGCAAAGAAAGTGGATTGTCCAAGGAGAGGGGAAGGAGAGAGAGGGGGATGGAGGGACTGAGACTTGCACTCTCTTCATAAAATCTGTCAGAAGATACAGGGCTGATTTGCAGCTCTGCTTTCACCGTGGGATGCCTGCAGCCAGCAAGCACTGCACAGGAAGGTCTTCCCCAGCAGGAAGGCAGAGAACACATTCTGTGACACAGTAAAACATTGAAATTAAATTTAACAACAGAGGAAAACAACTTCTGAGAGCTTCTCCAGCAGCAGCAAGAGGTTTGTGCTGCTATAGGAACATCTGAATTTGCATGAAGTGTAAACACGCAGGCACACACACATGCACACCCTGCTCCTGTTTGCACCGAGAGTGTTCAGAAAATAGCACATGTTCTCTCCCTCGTTTCCACCTCGCTGCAGTCACGGCAGCGCCAAAGCCCTGCAAATGGCTGGAAGGAAGCAGGGCTGTCATCCAGCCACTCCGCAATCACAATCCACTGGGACGAGATTGTTCCAAACTGTTGTTGGGGACCATTCAAGCGGCAAAACATTAAATGTTTCTATTATTTAGTGTATGCAGCTGGTTAAACTGAACAGCCTAGCAGGCTAATGGGAACACAGGAATAACCAGGTCAGCCAAAGAAGGTGTGAGCGTGTGTGCGTGCATATATATGAGGATATACATTGCTTGCTGCTTCTTATATCAAGTGTAAATTTAGGAACAAATAGCCAGCGTTACAACACTTTCTACCACTGAGAGCCATACAAGGCACTGATTAGCTTTTTAAAACCTACTGGGGAACAGAAGGATCTCTAGGAAGGTCATACAAGGGAAAAGCTGCACTTGAAAGAAAATAAAATGTAAGAGCCTTCATGTAGCTTTAGGTAGAGTGGGACAGCCATGCAAAGGCCTCCTGGATTTGGGGGTTCCAATGCTTTGCAGAAGGAACGTATGAAGAACAGCTGAGGATGGAAATATGTTACTTGTGCATTGTGGAGTTACTGCTGGAGTGTTGGTCTGGATCAGAAATCATTTCCTGTAGAAGTCCAATGTTTCCATATTATTTTTCGACTCTTTGGAAGCTATTTCCACCATCTGGAATTATATCATTCATCGTAGATTCCCTCCTAAGCATCTACTCTCTAGGAAGACTCGTGAGGTGCTTCATACCAATTAAAAAATTATCATCTTAGAGTCTCTTGTACTGTTTTGCAAACCAGCCTGTAAACTATCCTAATATTTAGGGTGACAAGTAGGAAAAATGAAAGCAAGCAAGCAGAGGCATTTCAATAATGCCAAGACTAATTGCTCAGTTACATAGCCATTTGGTTTAAGAAACCATCTGAAAAAAATCAAGTGGAAGTCTTCAATCTTCAGGCATTCAAAGAGAGGGTGGACAAAGCTCAGGGTATGACAGCAGACAGAATGAGCAAGCAGCACAGCAGATGATTTCCTATGTTACTTCTACATCTAATTTCCTTGGGTTGATGGCGGCTTCAGCACACGCGCGCAGGCACGGCTCTGCAGGGTACGCAGCCTTAGCTTTTCCTCCGGCCACCAGAACGCCTCAGCAGAGCAGATGTGCTGCCTGTCACCCACCCCTTCCTCTGAGCTACAGTGAAATAAATCATACCCTCTAAATTATTTTATTCTATTAAAATTCTACCTGATGGTGACTAACAACACAACAAGGTATATTTACCATATACTTTTTTTTTTACATTACAAGCTGAGTTCTGCAAAAGATCCATGTTCTGATATACCAACACACTTTAAAATTTTGACATTCAGCTTCATCCCAGTTAAGAGCAAATATTCCCTATTTTGAAATTTTCAGTGCAGAAAAATTCTGCAGAGAAGTGTTTCATACAATCAGTAAAATGCTCCATATTCCAATCGTCCACTTTTGTAAAATTAGAAAACTGTTCTAAATGGAAGTGTGATTGTCAATTAAAAATCAAGAGATTCTGTTCAAACAACTTCAAAATGAGATATTTAGACAACATAACATCTT
>NW_009259308.1:6756699-6761500 GCF_000687185.1 Egretta garzetta | reverse complement strand
AATTCAACCAATTTCACAACATATTTCCAGTATAATTTAACTGCAGGTCTCAACAGGGTATGGTTTGTCGAAGTTTCTGCAATTAAACTTACTGGAAAATGAGTTAATACGGCCTACAAGATTTGGGCTAGTACACCAACGCAAGTTTCACACTTTTTCAGTCCCAAACATGTTCAATTTACAAAGTATACCAGCCATGAGCTCAGAAAAGGAAGACTTCATTCCTGTTCTAGCTATTCACTCCCCTCAATGGCATATTGTTTTCCAGCTCATTATTTTTTGCAGTCCACTGTGTACTTTTGGCTCCTCTGTGTCTGCTAAAGTAAGCAAACAAAATTTGAAAGACCTATTTCTACTAAATCAAACTTATGCTACAGATTCTTTTCATCTTTTTTTTTTCCCCCCCTCTTTTAAGGTTCAGCTACTTACTATGTTGGATTTCATGGCCTTGAAATCTGCCTTAGAAAGAAATGCAACATGGACCCCTGTTGATAATTAGCCTCAAGTTTGAAAGCGCTGGAGAAGGAGGAGGTTAACGTTCCCCGCCAGCAAACTACAAAGAAAGGCGGGCAGCCTCACGCTGCCTCACTCTCTGTCTGATGGCAGAAAACCTGTAGCTCTGACATGCAAGAAACATAATTAGAAATTGGTTCCTGCATTTTTTAAATGGAATAAGAGTTCCAAAGTAATCTCGATGTGACTCCAATTTTTGCACGTTATCCTAATTAGATAACCAGATCCCTCCCCTGGGTGCTCAGAAAAGTACTCATGTGCACTAAAATCCCTTTCAAATTTTCCCAGGGGAAATTCCCTAGACTGGGGGTGGCAGTGCCCAATGGAGAAGGTACATCTGTAGGCAAATGATTCCCATCCAAAGGTGGGAGCTACCTCTTGACCTCCCTGATTTATAGCAAGGGGAAAACAGTAGGAGAGAAACCTTTCTGGAAGGCCTAATCCATAGACGTAATCCATAGGTAACGCAATGGGAACAGAACAGAGTAACTAATTACATTTGGAGCATGTGTGCTGTGCACTTTATTGACTAGACCTCTTAAATTGGTATTTATGTTATTGCTGTCTGAAAGCCCGAGGCCTTCTTTGAGTGATATTAGTAGATGAGATAAACAGAAATTATTTTACAGTTACTGATCTGGTTACTGACATATATGTTTCTTGTTTGTAAATGTCAATTTATTAGCATATGAAGGATAAACTCCTATAATTACTTAAACAACTACATTTTCTGCTAAAATCGTTAAAAAGAACAAAGTAAAAAACTAACATGAACATGTTTTCACAACCTCTGAATGTGTTGCGAGGCTGCTTTGGAGAATACATAAACCAAAACTGACACTATACTTGATCTCAGCCAAAAAGCCCAATAGCAATGTTATAGCCCGTAATGTTTTACATCTGACAGCATAAAGATCCTGTTTGCGCATCTATCAATTATTTATCACCTTAGTAAAAATTACTACCCACACAACCATACCCCGTGCTCACCGTTCACATTGCAGGGGGAAAATTGCCACCTGGGATGGCAAAACCAGAAACCACTCAGCCTATGGAATAATTTCAAAGTCAGAGGATGTTTTCTTTACCTAAGTTGATTTGTAGTCAAGCTGCTACATCAGACCTTGAGAAATCTTGAAAGTGAGCACAGCCCTAATAAGGGAGGGTTGGAGATTCAACCAAAGAAACCATCTATTGTCCCCTGTCTCAGGGGCTTGAGCGCTGCTCAAGGTTACCCGATTTTCCCTATATTCCACATTTTAGAAACCATATGTTTATCTGAGAGGGTGGATAATCCCTGTACATAAGAGCTACTGGCAAGTATAAGAGTTACTCAAATCTCTAAATCACAGACATCTGCTGCAGCTCTTGCATACTTTAGCATTCGTAGGCAGCTTTTTCCACGCAGGCTGGACAGCCCAATGTTGTCCCCTGCAGTTAACAGGTTTTTCTGGTGCAAAACGCTCTTATTCATTCCAGCCTTCATTGAGCTATCTGAAAGTTGCCACTTTCTGTACCATTCTCTGTGTCCTGACCTAGCAAGTGTACAGTATCATGTAATCTAGGAATATGAAACATGGGCAGAATTACTTTATATGTGGGATTTCAGCTTTGAGTGTGCAGGAGGAGCTGCCTGTTCTCAAGACTCCTGAAACACTCTGAAAACGGGCATGCACTGGACCATGCACATCAGGAAAATGTGAGGGGTGGCACAGGTCTCGCTCAGCAGACGATGCAAAATACGGAGGAGAGCAGGACAGAGGCACTTCACAGGGGTATCAGCAATGCCGTGTAGATGGGCCCCACAGCAGCAAGTGAAATCAGCAGGTCCAAAGAGCAAGACTAATGACAAAACCACACATGGTTTCTCCCAAAGGTTACATAGATGAAAGATAAGGATCATCCTGCTTTCAGCAAATTTTCTCCTGGATATTGCACAAGTTATGACACTTTTTTACAACCTCTGGATGTTGCTGACAGAGAAGCAGCACACGGGAAGGTTGTCTTGCATCTCAGATCCTCTTCTCTCCGTGATGCCTTGTCTTTATAAGTAAAACAGCAGCTGTGGAATAAAGCTTTAGCCCATGCAGAAAGGCATTTTAAAATAAATATCTGGTGCCTTTTTTAACAGAATAAAACTGAAAATATTTTTTGAAGGTGAAAGAATAATGAATTATCAATAAGCAACGTGGGTGGAATCACTTGCATTCCATCTGCCTTCTAGCTGCCTGAACCCAACAACTACCGCAGTCCCACATATGCTCTATAGCTACAGTACATGAACGGAGAGACCCTGTACGTTTCCTACTGATTTATAGATTAAAACCCTGCTTGGAAGAAGCTACCTACCAAGACGTGTTCAAGTTTTTACAGTCCTGATTCAACTGCTGCTGAAATCAGTGGGAGTCCTGCCACTGATCCTAACAGCCCTTGGATCACATTTCCCACAGAGAGTTATTCAGGAATTTTAACGCAGACGTTTTGTCAGGAAAAAGAACACAACTGTAGAATATGTACTGAAAAAAAGGAATTTTATATTGGCAGGAAGATAGATAAAATACTCTAATAGGTTTTTTTTTCTTCTCTGATTTCCATTATTCATGGAACTCTAATGATCCCTTTCTGCATGCAAGACAAAAGTAAACCATAGCCTCCTGATAGCAAGTGTGGCACTCCATCATTAATGTAACCTAACCTGGATATGTTAATGCAATAGTAATTGCCTACCCTACTGCAGTCAAATCACCTTGCACTGGAAGTGTATCACTGTTATAGTTTCATTTTTATTAAGATGACAAAAAGGACCCCGAGATGATTGTCTGTTTCTGTATCGTACTAATGAAAGTGAATAATAACAGAACTGGGAGGGAAATCAGGAGCAACCCAGGAAGCAGCTAAAATGATGCCCTACCACTGTAAATAAATTGACGTGGCAACCTAGTACTTCTCTCTCAGGACTGGCCAGAAAGAAGATGATGGCAGATAACTCGATAGGCACTCTGTGCATCCAGGCAGCGTTGGCTCATAATAAAACTTTCAAAACATGCAAGTTGCAGTCAAATTTAATCAAGTGAATTTCATATCAGCAGCAGCCTCTAAAAACAATTAAAAAATCAGGAAGAATCACAGTTTCAAGGCAATGTCGACAGCCAAAGAAAGCATAATCCATATTTGCATTAGGTCCTCATGCATCTTGTCACGTATCTGCACTGAAATCTTCTCCCCATTTGGCACAAAACTTTCTTACTTTTCAAACAACTACTGAATAAAGTCCGTAACTAATTTATCAAAACAGCTCTCAGCCAAAATGCTGAACGCTGTGGGCCATGGTAATGAATTACTGACTTTGGAAAGGGAAGTTTGAGGCAGATATGATTAACTTTCTGTGCTGGAAGTGTGGCTGCCCCAAAAGGGCAAGGAGTGTTGGGAACTGCAGATGGCATCCCAGAGCTCAGTGATGAATCAGGAGCATCTTACGTTCCCTGGGGGGATGTTCGCACCGTGTCTGCAATCTAGACCTGGAAGATGCCATTGGAATGGCAGGACCCATCATCTGTTTGTGATTCGTACGTGATAGAACTCAGTAACTGGATGGGCTGCAAGGGGATACAGAAGCGTTAAATAACATGTGAAAAGTAACAATTAAAGAACCAACATGGAGGCTTTATATCTCCAAAGAACCTGTTTGGTTTTGCTGAGGTTATCTGAAAGGATACTCCTTGCCAGCGAGGATCCAGCCAGACAGAGTTGAAACACATTTTTTTTTTACTTTTAGGTTACAAGGGAATTGTGCAGGCGAGGAGGGATGTTGCTGAAATTCAGCTCCATAATGGAAACCTGGATGAAACAGTTTCTGCATCCTTATCACCTCTCTGCAATTCAACACGAACGCTAGCAGACTAACCACATGCATAAGACAGTGGAAGGAGTTTATGTTAGTTTAGCCATGTGTTGCTATTTTGATAAAGGACAAACTGACTTACCATTAGAAGCCAACAACAGCCTTAGAAAATGTACTGGTAAGCATGGGTTTTGGTTTTAAAAAAAATAAAATACAGTCAATGCATTTTGAAATGATGAATAAAATAAAAAAAAGTCTGAATATTCAACTGTTTTGAATTGCGGAGTGCACACTCAACCTGAAAAATAATCTATGCTCTGCTGAAGTCATTCACGTCCAGACTTAAATTATTTTTATTCTTTGTCAGTGGTAAAATGATGCTTAATATTTTATCTCTTTTGTTCAAAGCAAGATTTTTTTTCTTGTTTTGGGAAACAACCATCTTTC
>NW_009259308.1:6745834-6756628 GCF_000687185.1 Egretta garzetta | reverse complement strand
TAGGGAGTATGGCATCAAACAGTTCCTGAAGCAAAGAATATTTTTTGCAGCTGCTCTGAACAGGGTTCATCTGAAGTTTGACTCAGAAGCGACTTGTGCATCACTAGGGTCAGAGATCATACGAACGGAGAGAATGTCACATAAGAAAGTACCAACAAGGACAAAAGAAGAAATATGGGAACAGTTCCCCATGTGCCAAGAATGAACTAATGCTAAAGAAAGGGTAATTACACTCCTGAAGTAAAGCTTCTTCTAAATCAAAGTGGCACAATACAGTATCTTGTTACCAAACTCATGGAAGAAGCACAAAGAGCAATACAATAAATAAAAACAGAATTCCATACCGCGTCTGCTCTGTTCTGCAAATTGAAGCATCTCAAATATTACAGCAACATTTTCTGTATTTCATTACAGAGTCTACATTTGCCACTTACACATTTCAGCATGGAGAACTTAAGTGACTGTAGTAAGTCATTATGAGAGAACATGGTTCAGTAATGGGGTGCATCCAAAACCTCAACACAGATACATCAAAGTATTGCTAATCAAAAGGTGAAAGAAAACACTGGAAGAGAAATCTGAGCCTAATAGAACTTGATGATTCTTACACACCTATGT
This sequence comes from Egretta garzetta, assembly GCF_000687185.1. NCBI lineage: Eukaryota > Metazoa > Chordata > Aves > Pelecaniformes > Ardeidae > Egretta > Egretta garzetta. Next base: position 6,756,010 of record NW_009259308.1, on the reverse strand, counting down.
TGCTCATGAAAGTGGGATGCTGGGGAAAATAAAAAATATTGAAATAATATCACCTTTGAGAGCGCCTTAAGGAAGCAAACAGCCAGATCAAAGCACAGTTGATTTATGAGCAAATCCCACCTATTCTTTTCAGAGCTTTCAAAAATTACCAGCGTATATTGTGGCTTTAAAAACAATGGATGAAAAAGTAGAGGTGCAAGGGATTTAATTCTGCACATAAAATAATCTCTGTGTGGAGCATATTCATGTTCCTTTGAGGGGCTCTGTAAAAGCCCCTACGTTAGAGAGATAAGGACATATATTGAAATTGGTCAAACTAATCTACAGAGCTAAAAGACACAAAATGTTTGAATACTTGCTCTGCAAGTTCTTCCGGGCTCCATCATAAAACCTGGGTTATTTATAATCAGACATAAAGAATAATGAGGAGAGGGCACATTAGTTCTTTCGCAATGTCCCTTCATGTCCCTGTAATTCATTTGTTTATAAGGAGCACATCCTGCTTTGCTCAGACAAACAAGATGCAAGATCACGTGTCTCAAGAGATGGAAGGAGGAGAAAATCCACAGAAACAACAAACACATCCACTCTTATGTCCAGCGCTGTCATAATTAATGACGGCAAAAAAACCTGAAGGGATATTAAACCCTGTGCCTCAGGGGTTAGGCCAGTCTCTAAGTATTATAGATCTAAAGGAGACCATGCAGGGAATCACATTATTCTGTATCTCCCTCCTGCACAGCTCTTACACTTTCCCCCCCAAAAGACTGTAATGAATATTGTCAGAGACAAGATAGTGGAATAGATGGACCTTAGGTCTCACTCAATTCCTGTGCCTATATTATTATTAGAAGAGAAGCTGTCACATGTATCTAAATGATGATGGAGCCCTTAAAAATGAAAGGGCAGAAAAAAAGGAATGATGCAGCAGGCAGTTCAGCCAGCATCTGCTTCTCTTCCCCTCCTTTTTCAAGCACAGCTGTAATAGCTTGCATAGTTCTGAAAGGGTAGGACTCCAGCTCCATTCTTAGGACAAAGAAACAGGTTTGTGTACGATGTATTTCATTTTTGATAATTTTTCCCTAGAAGTATAATAGAAAGCTCTGAAAAAATAACTAATGCTGCCTCCCAAATGCCTTCTTCATCTCAGCTACCTTCCAGCAGAAGGCCACCTGGCTCACCACGTGGAAACGAGAAAAGAAACTGCACAGTCAACCCCCCTGGCTGGTAAGAGAAGATATTTATTACACTTGTCCACAGTCTTCAAGGAATTGGTGTGTTTGTGCATAATTTAGTAGGTAGTTGCAGGAGTTCATTATTATAGGCTGAACATCTACTTTAATGGTTATAGATACAGTCTCAGTTTTCAATCTGCTTCTCTATTTCTGAAGGGGAAAACAATGTAAACAGCTGTGGGAAAACCAGGACATAAATAACAGGGCACAGGGTGGGATTCGGAGTTCGTTCCCACCAAAAGCTCTGCAGTCCTCTTTGAAGGGTCCTTCCACCCCTGGTCACTGCACTGTGTCCTGCCCCACTCCTGCCCCATGCAGACGAAGGGGCTATGCTGCCTGTGCTGGCCACTGCTGTGGCTCCAGCCCCATCCCCGGGCTGCCCAGAGACCCAGCTGCAGACAGAGCCCCAGGCAGAGCCCACAAACCCCCTCTTCCGTCTGTTCACCATTGGCAAAAGAAACACCATTCAAAACCAAGAAGTGAACATGCTACTGTGATAAAGTATGATCTTCTCTCCTCCCATCTCACCTGCGCCCCCCCCTTCCAAAACCAAATCCCAAGCCTGAAAAGGCACTGCTTGATCTTATGATGATGAAGGATGTGGCTGGGAAGTGCCAAAAGTTGAAGGATAGGAGCGAGAGGAATCAAACCACTGAGGGATGCTAAAGTGAGGAATATGCTGCTGGCAGTTTGGTTAATCTGTGCGATGTTTCTAGTCACAGTTTCATAAAAGCATAAGTTTAATAACACCTAAGCCCCTTCCAGAAAGTGCTCATTAACTCACTGCTGCTGTTTGGTATATCCTCAAATTGCTACCTTTAAAAACCTGAAGAAAACTTCAAAGACTGTGAGGCTGAAGAGCAAATATTCACTGGTGTCTTAAAATGAAATCTAAGGTAGGGCAGTGAGCAGAGGAACAGTTGGTGAACAGTTGGTGAATGGATATTTTTATGCAAGGAATGCCTGAAGGAAAGAGAATGAAAAAAAACTGTGTAGGAAGAAGGAGCAATTAATATGCTCCTTTTTTTTTCCTTACGCTTATTTTGATTTAAAAGTCTATTCTTTCTGTACCACAGATTAAGGTTGCTATACAATTTATCAGGGAAAAAAAAAGTGGTCATAGTGGTTGAATCAAGAAATGAAAGGGCCTATGACAGAGTTTTTAATTATTCAAAAATGATCACAAAGATACTCGGAATTAATTTTCACATTTTTGCATTTGTACATTTCAAATGAGTATGTGTATAGATATCATTGAATTCACTGGGAAATGGCACACATCCTTAAGACCAGTTCCCTCATTAATGTCATTCTTGATTGGGAAGGCCACCAACTGTAGTAATGTCTTGCTAAAAACATTAAACGCTTTCACATTTTGTGTGAGCTCCTCACGAAAAAAAAAGTGCCCTGACTTCCCCAGAAATATATGGAACAGCAAGCCTTAGATGCCAAAAAAGAATTTAAATATATAAAAGTAAAAAATATTTTAAAAAAATATTCTGGATCCAAATTACTTCTTGCGTCTTACTAATTACAGGGTACGGACCGTTAGGTGTGAGTCTCTTGTTAGCTTAATGGGAGCTGTGAGGCCGATACTTGCCATAGAAGAGCTGAAACTACATCCCAGTTGTTCCCCCTTCCCTGTTGTTCTACAGCTGAAAAAAAATATTAACTACAGTCACGCAATTGTTCATTTCCAGATTTTTTCCATTCAACATAAGAATGCACGTAAAACCTCGGTAGAGATAACTATGCAAAATACTGGTGCATAGAAGCTAAAGCGAGCAAGGTTGTTCCTCACTGATGGTAGCCACCTCTGCGCTCATTTTTTCAGCACTGTCTGTTTATGTGGTTTATCCTAGCAGCAAAGAGCAGCCAAGCATCGTCCCAGTGTCCGCAGCTTCCAGGCAGCCTGGTGCACACTACGAGTGTGTAAAGGAAGACTGCCGTTATTGAAGTTATTGAGTTACAACAGTGTAAAACAGCACTAACAGCAGCCAGATTCTGTGGCTTTCCTAGGCTGAACATTATGCCTGAAAATTAGATTTATAAAAAATATTTTCAAATAAAGACTTCTGCAGTTTTTAATTTCTTACTACAGATATCCCTATTGTACTACTTTGGGGGATTGTAACTATTCAAAGTGCCTAGGGAATCCTTTCAGGGCTGCAGGGCCTCGCTTTGTGTAGGCACGATCAGAAATAGAGGCTACAAACAAAGCTGCAGAAAGCAGCAGGTACCAAGCGAACACGCAGATGTGCGGGACTGGACCCTTCCAGCTGAATTTATCATGGGGGTGATGCGTTGGCTTCCAGCAGGGAGGAAGAGAGAAATCTTTATGTCCCCAAGTTCTTATAAAGAAGGAATCAAATACAACCCCAAGGAACTTGTAGATGTGTGTGAAACACGTGGACAGTTTTGGGGGTAATTATCTGAAAGTCGGCTCTACCGAGAAGAATTCTTAGTAGCATATAAATAAGGTTGTGGAAGGCACGTGCAGAGAGTTTAATAGCTTTTTATTAAAAAACATGCTCCTAGGAACAGCCTACAGATTCTTAATTTTTTTTTTTTAAAACTATCATCATTTTTAAGAGAAGTTCCACTCCTGAGATGTACATTTTCACAACAGGCCCAGAAATGAGCCATCCAACAGATGGGAAGAAGAAAGGAGGAAAGAATAGGCATGTAAAGATCACAGAGGAAAAGCTCTTTAAGAGTCTCTGCAAGAGCAGGACAAATATTGGCATCAAATATTTATGGACAGTCATTCAATCAAGGCCCGTGAGCTTCCTTATAAGTATTCATTCTCCTTTTTACTCACGTATTGCAAAAATTCACTGCATAAGCAAGGTTTAGCACGACTAGATCTTCCTGTAAAATATGTATACATATATGTATGCAAGCAGTAAGTTTTCATATTTGGGGAGAACCTAACATTTGTGAAGTCCATAGGAATTTTGTTGTATGTTTCAAAAACACTGAGATTTTAACCCTCATGTCTTCTAGCTGATTTCAAAGCAAGAATAATCAATTCTACTTGCAATAGGAGTGGCAAATCATTCATAATCTTTCTAAGAATGAGACAGTTTTTGAAAAAAATCCATTTCCCAAGTCACACTGAATAACACAGGGACTTAAAATCAGCTCCAGTTGGAGGATAAATTCTGTATAGTGGCTACTTGCTCAGACAAAGTTAATGGGATACTGCAAAAAAACAGGGAAGGCTCTTCCCATACCTATACTACACTCACACATACATACACACACAAATATTCTGATTTTTTGTTGGTTTGGCTTTTTCCTTGTTTAGACTTGTGATTTAGGACATCATTACTCTCCATGTCTGAACTTAAAATTACAGCAAATTGCAGAGCAGTAATTTCAGGGAGCTGTCTATGTCTTCCCTCTGAAGACACCAGCCGGGGATTTTCAATTCACACAGCTTTTACAGAGCCAGGTCTTTATTCACAAAGTCCACATATCCTCTTAATTCTTTGAAATGTTGCAGATGTGTATCCAATATTTGCAACTTAATTTCTCATTGTATAGTTTTTTAAATACATATATGTATTCTCCAACCCTACATATATCACTGCGCACATGCAGTCAACACTGGGTACATTTTCCTTGTACTCTGTCATTAAGAGCTGTATTGACAGCAAACAAGTTACATATCTTTTTTTTAACAACATATAATTTTGCTGTTGTTTGCACGTTTTCTCCAAGACATATTGGATACCATTTGCTTTTCATTACAAAAAATGTGCTGACAACAAAATCACATATTCCTGACACACAAAAGAAAGAAGAAATAGCTACCATTTTTGGGGCAGGGGAGTTGTTACGTGGGAAACTGATACATCATTACCCGGGTACGCAGAGCTGGCTCGGCGCACACACGGAAGCGCCCAGCACGTGCATCTATCAAGACACAATAGAGGTGTTTGAGGCTTCCCAAACCCCTGTCCTTTTTATTCATATTGTGTATTGATATATTATTTTTAATTATCTGAAGATAATTAAATCTGGATATCCAAGGGTGGCCTGATGCAAACACATCTGAAGAGTTATGCAGTTAGGCTGCTACATTTATAAGTGTATTTATAGCTGTAAAGCCTGTAAGACAGTGCTGCAGAGGGGTCTGTGCCTGACGCTACATTAGCCAGGTTAATCCATCACACAAATGCCCAGTAGCAGTGGCAACAACATCCAACTTAATGACAGAGCTAATTTTTGATTCTTTATATTCAAGACACACCTAAATCAAAGATCTTGGGGAAGAGTGGCTGGAAAGCTGATTAGCAGAGATGGATCTGGGGCTGCTGGTTGACAGCTGGCTGAGTATGAGCCAGCAGTGTGCCCAGGTGGCCAAGAAGGCCAAAGGCATCCTGACTTATACCAGGAATAGCATGACCAGCAGGACCAGGGAAGACATCATGCCCCTGTAGTCAGCACTGGTGAGGCTGCACCTTGAATACTGTGTCCAGTTTTGGGCCCTCACTCCAAGAAGGACATTGAGGTGCTAGAGCATGTCCAGAGAAGGGCAACGAAGCTGGTGAAGAGTCTGGAGCACAAGTCTGATGAGGAGCGGCTGAGGGAACAGGGGTGGTTTAGCCTGGGGAAGCGGAGGCTGACAGGAGACCTTATCGCTCTCTACAACTGCCTAAAAGAAGGGTGTAGCCAAGTGGGTTTTGGTCTCTTCTCCCAAGTAACAAGTGATAGGATGAGAGGAAATGCCCTCAAGTTGCATCAGGGGATGTCTTCACTGAAAGAGTGGTCAAGCATTGGAATAGGCTGCCCAGAGAGGTGGTAGAGTCAGCATCCCTGGAGATGTTCGAAAAACGTATAGACGTGGCACTTTGGGACATGGTTTAGTAGGCATGGTGGTGTTGGGTTGACAGTTGGACTTGATGATCTTAGAGGTCTTTTCCAACCTTAATGATTCTATGATCTGCAAATAGATCTAATTCAAAGATATGTGTAAAAGCCTTTGGAGAAGCCAGAGCCACCGTTAAATGGAATCGTTCTTCATCTGAGGTGAGATATATAGCTCCACTGGAGTCAAGGGGTAATTTTACATCAGCTGGTCTCCCTCTCACTTAAATTCAGACTGTACACATGCAGTCGATACCCATGTACCACTCTGCTTGTCTACATAGGTGGCCCCCCATCATTGGATTGGGACATGGTGGTGGTTGCCTATGAGAGAAAAGGAGGGAAGCCAAGAAAAGTCCGTCTGTGTATCTGGACAGTGGTATCTGAGAGGAAGCAGGCAAAATGGTACCCCCTGGTATCTCCATATAAACTTCCCAGCACATGCTGGAAGGCAGATCCAGAATACCAGCTCCAGGAGTCTATGACACATGCATTTTTTGGTGAACCTTTGAACTCCACACGCCACATATCTGCTTCACACACAGGCTTTATGCTTGCAACACTCCATGCAAGAAGAGCAAACCCCAATAGCTCAGGACCCACCTCCCGGTCCAAACCCTCACCTGGATGTGCAACACTGGAAACATCAGGACTATTCTGTCCAGCTTCTTCCTTTCATAGTTTTCCAGGCAGGAAGATTTCTTAAAATTATCTGGGGTTACAGAAAGAAAATATGTTGAAATTAACCAAAAATCTGGGAACAACAGAAGAAATTCCAAAAAAAGCGGCAGGTCCCTGGGCTATGGCGTTACCAGTCTCCAACAGCTTGGGGTGCCACACAGCTGTACTGGGCCTATTACACTCAGCAGCACACAGCAGCTCTGCCGACTGCAAAGCAGACTGAGAGAGAGCAAGAGAGTAGAGGAAAAGTAGCAAGAGGACAATTTTCTTCATCTGCCCATTTTTAATTGTCATTTCTATAGAAAGTCCTCAAAAAGAGTAACACCGTTAAAGCCAAATGGAGCCACTGGAATTTATTGATGAAGGGAAAGTCAAACCCAGTTTCTGTTTTGTCCATGAGCTCTATTTATTATTATTACCCAAAAAGCCACACTGATCTCTCTGGAGCTGTACTGTCAGAAATAATATACTTGGATCTAAAATACAATTTTTTTTCTAGTGTGGTATCTCTCCCTTTCTCAGTTCCCTTCCCCTGTCCTTTGCCAGCTGGTTGGTAGCTAGTGCAGTTGGCAGCGATGCCAAGTGCTTCGCTACAGTGGAGCCCTGGGCATTAGCAAGGATAATAATCAGTGGTCAGGGAAGCATGTATAGAACATGCCTGTGACACTGAGCAATAGGTCCACTGCTCTTTGTATCATGCACTTCAACCTGCAGGATGCAAAAGAAACTGCATATCAGAAATAAGAACGAGTGGTTAAGCACTAGAAAAATGTTAATAGCAGCGGTGAGCTACCATCTGTAGCAAGCCTTTCAGCATAAATCAGCGTACCACCAAAGACAACACTGAAGAAGGCAACTGTGTGTGACTGCCGGGAATCACATGCTGTGCACAGCCACAAAGGTCACTGGTGCGGTCCTGCTGCAGCCTCCTGGAAACCAACACTGCACACGCAACCGCAAAAGCCCACCAAGTCCGACGGGATTCAGAAATTACCCGCTTGCCAGCACAAGCACAGTGCCAGGAGCAGAAGCTCACAACTCCTCTCCACTACCGTGCAGTGGGGGACGATACAACTGCACACAGAGCTGCAGGCTCCAGCCATTCAGGCTATCTACGTAAAAACTTGTTGCAAAAGCTGGTGTGTTTGATAACAGAGAGGAAAACTGGGGGGAAAAATCAAATTAAGCCCATAACCCACATGTCCCCCTTTCTAAGCACTGTGCAGCAAGTGCATTCAGTGACACAACACTGCTGATCTGCCTCGGCTCAGTCTGCAGCTAAAACAATGTTACGGGCTCCCATAATCAATAAGCAAAGCAGCAACTTGTCTAACCTGGGTGCTTGACAGGGGAACCACATGCGGTCCTTCCTTTGCACAGCCCATGCTTCTCTTCATCCCATAGTCACACACTTTTTACACTCTGGCTTGTCCCACAGAACATGGTGGAGCAGTAGGTTTGAGAAAAAATTCTTCTCCTTTACACTTCTGTTCAGGAGAATTGCTGTAATCACAGCTGGTATTTCAATATAGTTAAGTTTGCTAAATCTCTAGTGACTTCAACGTCTACTTCCCCGGATAAAGGTATCCACTGACAGTGGATTCCAGCTGAATGCTTACTGCAGCACAACCCACTCATCCCAACCAAATGGATGAGCAGCAGACCTGCATCCCTAAAGAAGGTCAAGGAGCAGACTGACTCTTATTTATTTAAAAGGCTGACTGAGAATTCAGCCGTCTTTTAAGATTCCCGATATTATTTTTTTCTTTCTGCAAAATTAAAAGTCATTGAACTGATTTTCTTTTAATGTCTCTTCACTCCTGTGCTTTGCTAAAATGAGCATTTCCCTTTTGTGCACGTACATATCCTCTCACAACCAGCTGCACCTCCACCACCTCAGAGCAGGTCTGAGAGTTCAGGAGCTAACAAAATCTCTGGGACTGTGATTTAAGCACTGCTGATCAGGGTAGGAATCACACGAACTATAAGCAGCAGGTTTGTAGATCTCAAGGCAACAGATGAGTACAGCTGCAATTTGATGGGATGAATTCCAAAAAAGAGAGGCCAAAAAACAAACCAGAAGAAATAAAATAACTTTTCACCACTGAATTCATGTAGCTATCAGTGGCCAAGAAGCAGAAGCCCAGGCCCTACTCCAAGGGTCCCTACACAAAGCTGGTTAACTACAAAGAAGGCAAAATTATCAAAAAGCTAGGAAACAGCAGAAAAAAGCTTACAATTCTGCACAAGACAGCAATCTTACTGACCTGGGATAAAATGTAGTTTTTATTCAGGTAAAGATCTCATTAAAATCTGGGAGAGTATTGAGTAAGTAAAAATAAGGACCTCAGGGTCCAGCCTATCCCATCTTACTAATGAACTCTCAGACACAGAACAAAATTTTGCCCAGGGAGCAGCTTCCCTGCTTTACTCCATGATCTCCTGCAAGCTTACAGGAAAGTCAAGACAGTTCATGACGTTTGCATCAAGGCACAAGTTGGTTTATTGTAGCAGAACAACACGGTGTGTGTATCTGCTTCAGGATTCTTTCTTTCTTCAGTTTTTTTTTTTTACATCTCTTCAGAGCACAAGAAACATATGACATAATCTGAATATTTATGGCACGCTGTGTAAAAGCAGAAGCCCCTCTTCTGTACCCATCTCATTACAGGAGTTTACATTTTTGGAAAAGCTTCCTGATCTGGACCAACCTGAATTTCTTATTTCTGCTCCACTGTTACCCCAGACTAATACAATGGTGTAGATCGTAGAGGATTTTGAATCTTTCAGCAGCCTTTTCAAAACCAGAGCTCATGTAAAAGAGTTCAGCTAGCCACTCTCCTTCATCTGAGGGGAAAGCTTGCCTTAGGCACAAACAAAGCTTCAAATTGATTTAATTTAAAATTTCAAACTTCTGTATGCTGCTCAGCTTCCGACTGCCATCTGCTTTTTCAGCTTGCCGTGACAGAGAGCACATTTTTTATTATGTTTGTTCAAGCAGGTCCATCAGTACAATATTAATTTTCAGGGTTTGGGAGTTCTGTATGCTTTAAAAAGCCACTAGTTCTAAATCTGATCAGAAATTATCAACAAAAATATCATAGCTCATTTAGCCAGCTTTCAAAATTGCGTCTTCTCAGCCTGAAGCTCCCAGACTCTGTTATCTCCTCAAACTGTCCCCCATATTTGTTTGTGCTGCATCAAACACAAAGGTCCCTCCTGGTCTTAAAGCAGGACATTTTATATCAGCCACAGCATATGAGTCTTCAAAAAGTAGTAACCAAATGTATTTTGATCACATCAGATGAAGACACCCCTGCTCAGATATTCCCATGAGAACTGTGGCAACACAGCAGCAGAGCAGCGAAACAGGCTTTACAGCAGG
>NW_009259308.1:6734993-6745806 GCF_000687185.1 Egretta garzetta | reverse complement strand
GGGCCTTTTCCCCTGCTTTTTTTTCTTGTTTTAAAGCTTCCTGTATAAAATTGATTTTCTAAAGGAAAATAAAAAAAGGGTGTCACTTGGGACCTCTCCACTAAGTTAATCTACTTTTCCAAACTGCCTAACTAATGTATTGCATTGTGCCAATGCAAGAACAAGTAGAGCTCTTCTTCCACTTGCAAATGCACTAAAATTAAGTTCTTCGCTAGGCTTTACATTTAAAATATGGATCTTGCGCATCCTTCCAGAACACCCTCCTTTGGAAAAACACATTCCTAGAGACAGGCATATGTTACAAACATCCTGATAAAATGAACTTTGGAGGAAACTGCAGCTTGTGCCTGACCCTGCTGAGAAGGCAGAAACACGCCAAACTGGCTAAAACTGGAAAATGACGTTAACAGACGGGATGTGAAACAGCCCAGACATCAGCGGCTATGATTAACTCGCAGGTGGACCCCCAGATTTGCCCCATGCCACATCAAGCCCTCTTTTCTGTCAAAACCAGATGACCGTTCACCCCTGCGTGTAGACTGGACTTGAAGTCCCAGTTCGCTTTGCATAAGGAACTACGCAGACATTAATAACTCTTTTAGATGAAAAATAAAACTGGGACCCTGTCCCCACTGCTCATGTATGAGTCCAGTGCCCTTTCTGCAGATTGCTTCAGGCCTGCTCTCTTACTTATGCTCCAACTTAGACAGCGGTATCTTCCACCTAAACTCTCCTCACAATCTCTGGCAGCCAGCCACCGATGGGGTGTTTGCTCCCCTGTCCCCCTCTGACTGATTTTATCTCTCTTCAGCAGTAAACTAACAACCCAAGATTCATATTGACACTCAACACAGCGCTTCAAGGTCTCCCTGAGAGGCACTACATATATGTAAATTCTATAATTATTTGAAAGCAAAGTCTCTTCCAACCTGAGTGAGATCTGATAGCATCTCTGCCTTATAAATAATGTAATGTGCTGGCAAGGTTTACTTCTCTGTACAAGGCACAGAAGGCCCAGCTGGAGCACAAACAAGCATACAAGAAAAACACAGTTGACAAAAAATGTACTAGGAGACCCAAAAAGATGTTCTCTATAGATCTTGGCATAGATGGACAACAGGGCTTTCTTCTGATTTAGGGCAACATCTGTGATCGGTGAAAATGGTGACTATTTGGGAAAGATTAGAAAGTAGAGCTGAGCCACGCTAGAGATGTGAGCGTTGCAAATATCCCAAATATTTCAGTCAAATCTCTTTTGTAGTCCTACCTTCAAAGTCATAGTTCATAAGAGAATAAAATGCTGTTGTCAAGATCCTAAAAACAAACAGTCAAGGGCAAAAAAAGATAATAATAAAAAATTCAGAGGTGTCTTACCAACAGACCCCCACCGGCAGCCATTCCCTGGGCTTGGGGTGAGGTGACCCAGATGTGGTCAGCTATGTGGGACGGTAACACTGCCCAGGGAGCCTGCGCGGGCGAGAGCTCAGCGTACGTTGGGCTTTCCCATCTGTTTTATGGCACCAGAATCAGCCGGGGCAGGTTTTTCACTTGCAGGTTGGTAAAAGGACTCTGATGCCTTACAGAGCTCACAGAAAGCCGCTTGCCTTTTGCTAACTGTATTTTCTGAGATAAAAGGCTGAGGGGAAGGATCCGGTTTACTGTAAATAAACAGCAAACTACTGGACCATCTGGAGCTTTTCTGTAATTTATGCTTGCTCTGCAATTTTAAGGAGAGTTGTTTCCAAATGATGACACAGTTTGGGGATTTAAACCATAATCTTTAAAACACATATTTAAAAGGTATTAGCTAATTATTTAGGCTGTAACTGCTGCAAAACCAGCAAATAAACCAGAGTTCTTTGAACTGGTGTTTTTGAAGTTAGCAAGCGTTTGAAGTGAGTTATAGGTAAGACCATTTGATTGACTTCTGTGGAGATGGGCTGTAAATGAGAAGGGGAAAAGGTGCCTGGTCTTTGTGCAGGGAAAAAATCAATACTGAACCAGTCATGGAGGGCTCACCCAGGAGGCAACAGCCCAAATGGAGCTGGAGAAGCCGGATTTCACCCATCACGGCAGGAACTGCTGTACGGCTCATAAACAACTTACAACACATTTAGACTTTTCCATAGGCTGTCTGAATAGGAATACATTTTTACCAGAGAAACTATGATCTATCATGAATTTAATGCCTAACTTATATACTACAAAAATTTTCACTTCCTTTTACACCAGCAGCTTTATTCTCTTCATTTATCTGCTGTGGGACTGTCAGTGATGCCCGCTAATTTTTGTTTTATTAGCAGACCTGTTTTTTCCCTGATACATATTTCCCAAACATCCATTTTAAAGAGAATTTTAAAAAAGGATCTGAAGCTGAGTATTATTAATTTAGGGTTAGTGCAACACAGGAGACCCAAGTCAGTATCAAATCAGTTATACCCAAGCACATGCCTGAGCACACCCTCCTCAGCATGGGTCCCACGCGAGGCATCACAAGGCAGTAGGCTTCTCTCTACTTTGCCTCATTCCTATAATTAACCCGGGTGACTCGTTTTCCGAGCGTCCAGCCTGAAATGTACAGCCTTGAGCATGCCTGTGAGGGTGACGCTTTTGTGAGCGCTGGGTTCAGGGCACCCTAAGTGAGGCAGGGTGAGAAATCTGCCTTCCAGAACATGTTCAGATACCACACAGATTGACTGGATAAAATCCTGATAGGCAGCCATTTGTTACTATTAATGTTTAATTAAGAGCAGACATTATTAGCTTTGCGTCAGAAAACCAACAAGTCTTCTATGCATGGATGGAAATTCTGAGTTTGTTGATGAATAAACAATTCATAAACGAACCAGAGAGTTTCTAAAAGGGAACGCTGTCTGGGAATCAAGCTGTTCCTGAAGCCTGAAGAAAACAACACGGGTCTGATTTCCATTCCTTCTTCGTCATCCTCTAATGTTCATGCTGGGATAGATAGGAAGACGGCTGGACCTGCTTTTGGGTTCTTACAGAAATCTCTTAACTGATTATACAGTGAAAAATACAACCCCGCCCTTTTCTTTCATAGAAACTCATCAGACTTAGCAGCATTTACCTGCGTCTCCTGACTGCTCATAAATATAGAAAATTGGAGTCCAAATCTTCACTTCCTTTTTTATTATTCCATTATTTTTTTTTAAATAGCATTAACCTGCTCATCTAAGTCCTTATTTTCAGCATTCAATTTATTTTGGTCAAACAGACACTTGGATGAACTTTGTACCTAACTCATGTACTTCAGCAAAAAGATACCATGCAGACAGCAAACCCATCATGTGTCTACTGCATTTTGGAACAGGGTAAAGCTCTTGTGAGATGGATTAAAATATTCCTGAATGCATATAAAGGGCTTCCAAAAAGCCAATAAATACAGTAATATTGCAGCCCCCTACAACAAAACGACATGGCTGGAAAAGGATCTCAAGAAACAATTTTCATGCCAGCATAAGGCTTATTAATGAAGAAGAGTACGAATAGCGAAGCGAAGGGAATGCACTGGCATTACATTTCAGTAACTGGGGACCCTCTGGAACTGGAACTTCAAAATAGGATTTCTTAAAAGCTTTTTCTTTCCTAAATTCCCTTTGCAGAAGCCTGCTTATTCTTTCATAATCACTTCAAAGCAATCCCCAGCCTTGCAATAAAGTAAATTCAAAGCAATTAGAGAGTAGATCTACACAGCAAGACCAAACAGTGCTTATAGAGGTTTTCTGTAAAGTGATTCTGCATACATTTTCCTTGGAATGACATTATTTGTATAAAGAAGTAGGGGTATATTTTATGAAGGAAAGAAAATACGAAATAAATTTATGATAGCAAATAGAAACACTGCATCTCTGGAGTGTGATACTATATTGCAGTTTGCAAGAACAACCAATATAGCATTGCCCTGCTACATTCATACATTTTAGTGAACAATAACAGAGAGGGGGGAAAAAAGAAAAGAAAGGATTCTTCCGCAGCTTGCTACAATAAAAGCCACCACGTACTACAATAACAAGCTACATATGTTCAAGAATAAACAGACCAACTTTGCGTTTTCCTGGCCTGTCTCCCCAGCGGCCTTGCTTTGCTACCTTGCCAATTGACGTTTTCAAGAAGGCAACCCTGTGAAATGTAAAACTGCTTCTTCCTGTACACTGGCGAGGCTGCTGCTATATGAGGAGCTGAGCGGTGCTGAACTGAGATGTGGTTATTTCATTGTGATGCAAATAAATGTAACAATTAAGAATATAATTTTGAAAGATGTCAGTGGCATAATTACTCATATGGCTTCCAGCCAATTAAGCAGTAGGTGAATTAGCCCATTTAATTGGGTTTGGAATTTCAGTGCAAGGTGTTTTATGCTTTGTATTCTGTCAACATTTTGCTGAACTATATGTTAATAATTCTGATTGCTCTCAAAATAACATCTGGGGAAATTTGGTCTGGAGTACAAGAAACCACTGCCTGAAAGGTTGCATACACCTGTGATCCCAGTTGTGCAAGCAGATTGACTCCAACAAAAGCTCCATTCAAGAAAGGTGGAAGTCTCTATTTGCTTGTAAGCCCATTAAACACACTGAATGGCCATGAAGATGAAACAAGGAAGCGCTTTAGGACTCTGCAGCTAGAAATCTTACAGCACAAATGGCAATATTAAAAGAACAACACAAAGTGATTATTCCCAGTATAAAAAGACAAGCTTATAACATCAACTGAAGAGGAAAAAGGAAAAAGAAAACAAAACAGTGTCATATCTCTTGCTTGGGAGACTGCTGTGATTCAGCTAATCTTCTCTATTAGCAGATGATCACAATACACAATGGTCCTCAGTAAGATGCAAAAACAGAGGCACTCATGGGTTAGTGGAGAAGTACTTCACATCTACCCTAAGGAAGCACAAAATAGACACACTAACATTAAGACTGAAGATTACACTGTTAATGACAATAACAGCATACAAATGAACCCTCCTTCATAGGAAAAGATTAGGTTGAGAACTAAAAATCCTCATTTAAAAAGGGACTGATGAAACGGAGAGCAAACTAATACAGCAGCAAACATCTATTAGCCACAAGAAATGAGACAGTGCAAGACCTAGATGAGATGCTCTTTTTTATGGCAGGAGCTGTTCTTTTTATTTTACTTTCATGTTGTCATTCCTTAAAACTAAGAAGGTCCTTGGGTGTGATTAGCATCTCTGAGATTCAGTCACTGTTCGCTCAGCCCTGATTGAGTCCCTTTATTCTGCAGACTTCATTTTTGAGAATTCTAGGAATAAGTAATAGCCTCTAAGTTAGGAAACCTCTGTTTGAGAGATCAGCCTAGCATCACTCCATGCCGAAAACAAAGCAGTGGAAAGGAGTAGCAATACTGAATGGTTTTATTTTTACATGCACAGCAAGACTTGGAATCCCAGGGATGCTTTCAGGGGAATTACCGCATCAGGAGCTGGATTGCTTTGTCCATCTTATACAGCTTCAGACTCCTTGCAAGGACTCCTTGCACTTCCTAACATTATAGAAAAGAAATCAGAGATATAGGTACACATCTTCTCAGTTAATCAGTAATAGTCTGCACAGTTAGAAACTTCTATGTAACTCAAGGAAAGTCAAAGGTTGGACTCTGCTGCCCAGCGTTTGCGGAGCCGGGGAACAGTCTGCAGGAGATAAACCTGTAAAATGCAAGTCTGAGATCTGGACTGCAGTCTTGGACTCCTCTACTTCAACGCCTTACTCGAACAAGTTGTTACATTCCTCCACGCCCCACTCTTCCCATTTAGAATATCAAAATAAATCAGTGATTTCAAAAGGAATTTGAGATCTTTGCATGTAGCGTGCTCCATAGCATTATTGTTATTTATAATTAACAGCAGGGTTACTCCACGATTAATAACACTTAGCAGTAGTGCTTTTCATCTTCAAACCACTTTCTGAGCGTTAATTAACTTCAGGCTTCTGTTATGCAGAACATCTCTCTTTTTCTCATTCTGCTTCTCTCAATTCCCTGCATTACAGGGGTAACGGGGAAAACCACGTCAGCTTCAAGCAACTTGATCCTTAATATTTAACTTTAGAGGAGCACATCATAATTTTCACAGTGAGAATTGGTTCCACTTTGACAAATTTTCTCCAAGGTGTCTTTGTAAGACATCAGAGTGGATCCACACTGCCCCTTTTAATCTGGACTGTGCAGACTGAGTGGTGTCCAAACAGCTTTTCTATGAGTTTCTCACCTGCCTGACCACTGCCCTCTTCTCCTTGCTGCGATGTGGAATTATCAGAGACTGCTGAGGGGTGCTCAGGAGCTCCCAAAACATCTCAGTGGTTAGTGCAATGAGAATACAGATGAAACATGCATTTTCTTCAGTCTGCACTTCACCTCATCCAGAATTTCATTCCAGCAACATCATCTCAGGGCAGCTGGTCCCATCTTTTTCTTGATTAGCCATTTCTCAGCTACACAATATAGCACACAGTCAGGGAAGGACTTCTTGCAATTCATGGAAAATTGTTTAGCTGTTCCAGGGGACTCCTAGACCTGTTGAAAACCCAGGTTGACTTATCCAGGGCTCTTCCTCGCTTCCAACCATCAATAATGGGTCCATTATCAACAATCGGGTCCAGAGGAGGGCTACTAAAATGATCCGGGGGCTGGAGCACCTCTCTTAGGAGGACAGGCTGAGAGAGTTGGGCTTGTTCAGCCTGGAGAAGAGAAGGCTGCGGGAAGACCTGATTGTGGCCTTTCAGTACTTAAAGAGGGCCTATAGGAAAGACGGGGAAAATCTTTTTAGTAGAGACAGCTGTGACAGGACAAGGGGTAATGGTTTTAAACTGAAGCAGGGTAGGATTAGACTGGGTATAAGGAAGACATTCTTTACAATGAAGTAGTGAAACACTGGAATGGGTTGCCCAGAGAGGTGGTGGAGGCCCCATCCCTGGAAACATTCAAGACCAGGTTGGATGGGGCTCTGAGCAACCTGATCTAGTTAGGGGTGTCCCTGCTCACTGCAGGGGGGTTGGATTAGATGACCTCTAGGGGTCCCTTCCAACACAAAACATTCTATGTTTCTATAATAACATTCACTTACAGTGAAAGAAATCACTCACAGTGGTGTCCCTTTTGGTAGCTGCTCTATCTTGGGCCATTATATTGGCTCCTAGCATACTCAGAGCAAAGGTTGCTCCCACCCTCAGAAGAGAAACTGAGAAGAAAGGGGCTATGGAGGAAAATGAATCTATATAAATGCAATGGGGAAAAAACTAACCAGCTGTTCTCTGCTGCTCTGCATCTCCTTATGAGAAAGAGTCCGTTATACTACTGGCTCAACAGGCTATCCTAGGCAGCCTTGCTGCTATAAAGAAAGAATGAACGATATCAAAGAAATGTAGATCCCTTACTTAATCATTTTGGCTTGCTATCCTTCGGCTCATACACCGTGGGGTTTGGACCAGTTATTTATTAAAGGGATGCTGATTCATTTTAATTCACTTGCCAAATTGGTCAGCATCTAACATAAATCAATACAAACCCTATTTATTAGGTCCAACTTTGCAAATTGCCAACTCCCTGTACTCTAGCGAGAGAGAAGCAATGGACTCAACCACCAGATGCAATTAGAAATTCAGCTACACATGTATCTGTGTACACTGGAGTATGCCTTTCCTGTACAGTTCCATCATGAAACGGGGTTTTTACATCATCAAGACTGTATATATGAGTAAAGGGAACACATTAGCTTGCAATGAAGTATGATTGCAGTTCATGTAATTTTATCTCATTCATCATACTAAAAGCACAGTTATTTATTCTAGGGCTTCCATTTTTTTTAATGTAAAATCTATAACAGCAAAAATCTCCAATCAGTGAAACTATCCACACTTTTGCATGATCATAAGAAAAGAAGGCATTACAAGTGGCAGACTAATTATGCTTTCTCAGCATATATTTGGTCCTGGAGGTAAAGATAACATAAATTCTTTATTGTGTTCTATTTTAACGTCCGAAGATTAGCATATTCCACCACTTTTATATATTACAGAGTCTCCAGTACACTCTGCATTTAAAATCCAAAAGTGGAATGTATGTATTGTTGATTTTAAACAAGAAAACACTATTTTCAAACTGACAGAAGTATCTCGCCCAGTATATTGTATTAATGTCCAGTGAAACAAATCACGTAACCAGCTGCTGGAATAACAGCCAAACATCCTAGACTACTGCACCATATAATTCAACTGATTGCCCTGAGAAACAATAATATAGTTATAATACTTCTACTAGCTTGATCCCCAGGGGAGCAAATTTACTCTGGTCTCCCTAACTGGTTGATAACATATTTAAATGCCAGTCAGTCACTAATCCGTTGCTGCTCCATCCTCTGAGAGCTGCTTTATTGAACACTGTAATTGCCTGGATGTTGTTTTTCATTTCTGTAGCTGTTGCTGTTAATTAAATATTTCGTAGAAAGCTCTCTCTGACATTTCTTATTGCATTCTTGAATATCTGATAAGATATACAGGCTGAATATTTGTACCTGCTGCTCTCTGCTGATACTCTTGTCCTAGATTCAAACCCCCAAAACACTGAAGAAATGACATACTTCTGGCAAAATTAGGACTCACACTGTTAAAGGGCTGAGGGGATCTGAATGAAATAGAGGCATATGCCATGTCTGTTAGATCGCAGGTGTCAGCTAAAGCAGGATGTACATCTGGACTACAAGATTTACCTTCCTTCTCGCCCTACACGTGCAGTGGACGTGGGCACTCCACTTCAGTAGTGGCAGAATTGATTTTCTGGAGTCGAACTTTAGTAGCAAATGTCAGTCTGGCCTTTCTTAACACAAAAATCTTGAAGGCAAATAAGGTTCAGAATTAGTTGATTTTATGTATGCCACGATACAAGAGAAAGGTAGCCTGAAGAGGCATTATAGCAGCTCATGGGGACAGCAGGTGGGGTTCCCTCTTAACACTGTCTGTAAAGGAAGAACGAAGGGATAGATCCAGCTACAGACATGCAATGCCCAGTGGCACAGGAGTATCGACAGGTTAAGACTGAGCTGGGGATCTGAAAACATCAAGAACTTCTCTAACACTTGAGATACAATACTGTTGTTTCCACACTGTACTCTAATGACTACTGCCTGCCAAATTAACAAGACCGTTAATGAAAAGAAACTACTGTTAATGCTCTGAATTAAGTTGTCCAATGGTGTCTGACAAATAAGGCTGGAGCGGTAACAAAGGATCTGTCGTAGGCAGATGTGGATACACACATAACATGCATGTTGTGTAACTACAGGCATTTACATAGACAGCGTGCATCCACAGGGACACCCGTCTGTGTATGTACACAGATACACCTGCCGATCTTAAATATCTGGATTAGTTAAGCATTTAACTAACACAATTTTAAAATGCAATTCAGATGTTTTAAATGTTTAAACAATAAGGATGAAATCCCAGCGCTCCTAAATTGTTTGATAAAGCCTCTATTAAGTTCAGGGGAACACAACATCTTATTGGTTTTTCTATTATTAATTGGTTTAATGCCACCAGTATGATTAGTGATCCATCACACTTAGAAACTAAGACACTGCATGGACAATCTAAAGAACGGTCCTTTGGGAGCTGTTCATTACCAGCTCCTGTATGTCCTCTCAGCAAACAGAAAACATTGGTATACTCCAAAAGTCCCAGAGACAAGGATGCTGGGATGCCAACAGCTCAATGCAGTCAACATAGAACACAGTATGCTATGGAAAACTCATGTAAGGAATAAAAAAAGTTATTTCTGGGGCGTTACTTTGGAAAGCCCCGCATGCAATAGCATATCTGCTGAATCTTTCTCTGTACTCCTTGTTTTGAGTCTGGTATTTCAAACTACTGTTCCAGGGCCTTCCCATGGTCTATTGCATGGATATTCCTGTAGTTGATCAATTCACCAAGAAGTCAAGCTTCACCACAGCCATCAGGCTGTTCCACAGCATCCCTCCATCTTTAACACGATCCAGTTCAAAACTATCTCCCTTTTAGAAAGAAACCATACTACACTTTTCATCCCATTACTTTGGACTCTAAGATTTTAAAAGTTGGTGGTTCACTCCTCACTGAAAATGAGCAAGCACACTGAACTTTTTTCGCACAATGAACTTTTTTTACTGCAGATAGAAACTGAGCTAAATTATTTTGGTTTGCAGGCTGAAAGCTTGCACAAAGACACCTCTGCTCAGCTGACAAGAGGCAACTTAATCATTAGTGTGACCCCATGCCACAGGACTGAACGCCTTTCAATGTTTTGGAAAACCCTCAGCTGTCCCTTTCTCTACCTTTGTCAACTCCCCATCAACAAGGAGACAAGGGAAACAGATAATGCTTCCCACCACTCTTCTACCCATAGGACAACATTTGCTTCTAGGTCCTGCCATACAGTCAAATGACCTTTTATCTCTTTGGCTTAGTGATACCATCTTTTATGAAACCTAATATGTAAGCATGGATTTTCTTTTTGACCCTACCTTGAAAGCTCTTTTTCCTTCAGCTGCTTAAGATTTTAATTTATGTACCACTCCATGCCTGCACCCTGCTCTAATTTAGACCACATACTTTCTGCTGTGTAATTCTACAGTGAAGTTGGAGATGAAATAACTCGTACGAAATAAAGTTGCGTTGCATGGCCTGAAGAGCTTGTGTTTCAACTACTCTAAGTAGGCAGGTACCCACTCCCCCGCATATATCACAGCATCAAAATTCAGTTGTGTCCCTTAAAGTCTTCCTTCACCTGCAAGTAAAAACCC
>NW_009259308.1:6688881-6734972 GCF_000687185.1 Egretta garzetta | reverse complement strand
TCACCATGGGACACAGCTTGTTTCCCTAAGAGGATTCATGGGGACAAACATTAGAGCAACAATTAGAGATCTGGCTTCCTTCCTCCACATATGGGAAATAGGCGGAGGAAGGGAATATGGCTGATAAACACTTTCTGTGCTCCATCTGAGCTTTCTCTTGAATCAAGAATGCCTTTAGGAGGGAGTGTTACTTTAGATCAAGAGAGGGTGACAGGACAGGGAAGGCGGCGCACACGCTGCTTTTTCCACCTTCGCACACAGCATCTCTACAGCTCTCCAGGGAGACGAGTAGCGAACGACCACATATACTCTATTGCCTCTGTTTGGTTTATTTGTCACTCTTTGTAGGTTTATAGTTAGCTCCTGCTGGTAGCCCCTTATTTCTGCCTAGTTAAGGAGGAATATGGTGGTGTATTCTTTCAAAAAAGAGATGTTTTCCTTTACTGCACCACAGGTGACTATCCCCTGGTGTCTAGCAATGTTGGCAGTAGATGACTTGGAGATTTTTCAACAGTCAGAAATCCTTCTGGAGAGACCCTTTTTAGTTTTCCTTTCCGAGTGTAACCTGCCATGTTTCTAATATGATTATGACTCTCAGTTCCCTGCCAGAGTGACAGCATGAGACAAGTGGGATTTGGCAACGATGTAGGAGGATGAACACTGGCGAAACCAGGGAATGTACGACCAAAGTATCAGGGTCCTTTCCATTCAAAGGAGCAGCATTTACATTTCCCAGTGACCACTGCATGAGCATACTGACAGCTACGAACTGCCAGATAACAACAGATTTGTTACAGATCTCCGGGCCAGGAATTAAGGGGAGATCATATTCTGTTCCTTCTATTTAAAGAGTAAGTGAAAACGCAAGCAAGCAAGCAGAAAATCTAGTGGAAAGAACACATACGCTCACATATCAAGAGAGAAGGTATTTACAAGCTGACAAGAGCAATATACAAAGATTCTTAAACTACAGATTTCTTTTTGTAAAATAAAAATAACTGAAGACAAAGATTTTAACCCTATTTTGAGGCTGGCAAGTATTCTTAAGCCTTATGAAAGCTTTTTGGGCTGGATCTGCAAGCCTAAATTATATGGTAATTGTAAAGCCAAATTAATTATTTCAAGCAATCTTCCTCTGCCCCCTTTTTTTTCAAAGTCAGAAATGTATATAGAGACAGACTAGAATATTCTCAAATCTGTATTAAACAAATGAAACTGTTTCAACCCACCAAACAGGTCATGTTCTAAAAACCTGAAAATTCTTATATTAATATTTCACATTTTTAAACATGCAATGAATTTTCAAGATTCCTTTAAGTAAATACTAAAAAACCTTCCTCCAGCATTTTCATTTTGGTAAGAAATGAGAAAATGTTTCCTTTAGGATTAAACAAGAATTATTTTAAAATAAGTAACAGCATAAAACAGTTGAAGCTCTAGACTGGGGTCTTGACCCTGGATGAGCAAATTTTCACTCCCTAGGCTAAAAGTATCAATTCTTCCAACAGCTCGAACACATCAGGAAGGTGACAGCAAGGCGGCACGCTCCACGCTCTCCCTTCCCTGTCCCAAACAGCCGCCTGAACAAGTAGCACATCTTTGTACATTAACCTCAGTGGCTCAAGTGGCCAGTTTTCTACAAATATTCAAATCTGTTAATTATCATCATAACAACTCTGTATTGTCCTTGATTTGTGTTTTAATCTCTGTAATTAAAGTGTCTAGCTGCCACAGCAACAGACGCTCTAGAAGCATGTCTGCTGTATAATCATAATATTAATTAAAACCACAAAGTAGCTACACAATAAGGCAAGGACTAGATGGCATAGGAGACCGACGGCTTTAAAAACTAATTTAGAGAACCTTTCACATCAGTGTGCCTCATTCAGTGCAGCTCAGGCAGGGACCGGATGCTTTTCCGAAGGGTCTCACTCCAGCTCCCTGCGGATAAGTATTCGCATCCCCAAGTAATCAGTAGACTGGCCCCTTGTGGACACTTTCAGCAAAGTAACTAAACTCCAAACAATACAGAAAATTAATAAATTCTCTCACCCTGAGAGGGGGGCTTTTTAGAGATTTAGGCATTTCTGTTGCCCATGCTAAATGTCATCTGCAAAGCGGAGGAAGGTGCAAGCAAGCACCTGCATCAGGACAAAGCACCTTCCTCAAAGATCCTACAGAGCTGTAATTAGTCTGATTTTTCCCAAAGCAAATTTAAGGAGCATATTCACCTGTATTAACTCCATGGTGCCTTGCTCACTCTAGCTTTCTGCCACACAGCAACATCATCCACTTCTTTCAGGACCTCCAGGTATATACTTAACAGCACGCTGAGATCAGCTATCTGTCCTACAAGAACTGCCAAACTGAGAGGAAATTTTCTTGCCCGACCCAACTGATGGGGTGCAAAGGTGTGCTTGTTGGGGTGTGTGCACACAAAATCAGGTTGCTAGGCTGAAATCCTCATGAGCGCTGAAAGGATGTCTCTTCCCCCAGTTGTTCTGGAGGGTGAAATAACCAAAACCATGGAAGAGACCCCCTCCAAAAGAAAATACAAGAATACGGGCTGTAGGAGCAGGTAAGTAGAGGGGGGAGGTTCAATAAGGCCCCTTTTTGTTTCTAATCAGCAGCAACTACAGTGGAGAAACCAGCCATGAAGTTGTCAGATCTGCTGACGATACACAACGATGGGGGACAGTCAATACAGAGCCAAGCAGCAAGGGAACTTCAAAGGGAAACCACTTTTGCCATGTAATTGGAGTGAAACACGGCAAAGAAAAGGGAATAGAGGATACCTGCTGGTGAAACCTGGGGCTTTGCGGGGGGGGAGGTTGTTTTGTTTTGTTTCAAATAGTAAAAGGAAAGATAATGGCAGGAAGCAACATTTGTAAAAAAGCAGAGCAGAGCTGGGATAACAGTGAGAGTACATAAAACCCGGGAGCAAAGGTTAGCTCCAGCTTTGGACAAAATAACTGTTCTGGAGAGAGACCCTTAAACAACACCTGCAGGCAAACTCCTCTCAATCACACACAGATGATGGGGGTGGGAATCGGATGTAGAGTGGGGAAAGGTAAAGGAAGATCAAAAACCAGTTTTACTAATTAATATATTCTGCATTAGGTGGGCTAAGGCAGTACTTGAAAAAAAGTTTATTAAAAAAAAAAAAAAAGGTATTTATCTCTTAAACTGATTTTTCAGCTTTGAGATCTTGGTAACGTTACAGCTACCAGGAAACCATGTGGCAGCTGGCAATCCTGTTTTAAGCTACTGTTTGCTAGTGATGCTGAAAAACTCAAGGTTTCTGTTTTATCAGTAAAAAGAACTGACATACTGTTTCAAATTCTTACATGAGTATCTATTAGCTGGAACAACTGGCATAAGTCATTACATTATTATGCAATAATTAGCCCTTACAGCCAGTAAAGACTTCAAAGCTCTTTACAGAGGTTATTCCTCATAGCCAGGAAAGCAGGGACAGCAAGAAGCCAAGTTGCATCCAACAACGCTGCAAATCCATGGCATCACCAGGGCCAGAGTTTGGATCTCCTGATCGCCCAGAGCAGCCTCACACACACTGGACTCCATCGCCCCTCTGGCCCAGACGCTTTGGTCTCCCGTCTTGCTGCAGCCACAAGAAGGTCATCCCTGGCTATCGAGTTTGTTCAACACAAGCTGCGGCTTGCCGCGTGCAGTGAAGAAGGGCCTGTGAATAACCCACTTTTTACTTTCTGTGCATGGTATTTGGGAGCTTGGAGCTGATTTTAACCTGTTTAAATATATTCAATAAAGCAGCCAGTGCTTTAACTATCAAGTTAGTATCAAGTCTTGGCATATGAATTCCTGGCTTGATCTGATGTGGTGTGCAACACCATCTCTAATCTAGTTATTTTCCTCACTATGGCAAAATTTACTGCAACAATTCAGCTTGAACACATGTAATGTATTTATCGGTCACCTCTGATATGAACAGTAGTTTGTAACACAGCTGAATGCTTGTGTTGACTTTCCTTTTCCACAATCCTCAGAAGTAACGGTTAACGATACTAAAACTTTTTACCTCCTCCTTACAACTCAGAAAGCACTGGGCAAATACCAAGCAAGTGTGGGAGTGACAACAGTTTTTACCAAACTTGCAGCTAGGCAGAGTGAGATGGAGCTTAATATTGTTTAAGATGAAAACAAAGCTGATCCTGTCCAAATATGGACACCTGCATTTCTGTTAGATACCTACACTACTGGAAGGAAGGGAGCTGGCAGTGTAACTGGGAGGTCTGTTTTCTAAGGCTGGAAAAGCACAGGCAGAAGACTTGAACCAGGGCCCAGGAACTCGAGATGGATTCGGGCACTATGGTAAAGCACATTAATGGAAAGATCTCAGTCCCTGTGGAATGAGAAATGAGGTGCTGCTGAGACAAATTAGTCAACATGTGAGGAGCTTGCGCTTGTCATTTACTAGTGCCAAAGAGTAACGTTATGCCTTTTGAATCAAATCATCTCAGACGTAATTCCTCTCATGAGGAATTCTGAAGTCCCTTAAACACATCTTATTTATTGACAAGCCTTATTTCTATGGGCATAGAAACAGAAGACACCACTTACTGCTCTTCTGCCAGCCAGCCTGTAACCCAAATATTTACTCCTGGCTTTTCTCCCACCACAGTCTAAACCTAAAACCGGGGGGTTTTTAGTGACACTATTTCATCTGGTTGTCCCCAAAACACAGTCCCACTCAGTCCCAGATCATCAGTGATGTAATTCTTGTATTTGGTGCATGAATCCCTTGGAAATCCTCACTTTTGCACAGCGTGCTTCTGCTACCGCAGTGCTGTGCACTACTATGTTTTAGGAAGGGGCCTTCCGTTATTTCAGCTCTTAATAAACAAAACAGTAACCAAGCTGGCCAACGCTTCGTCTTACAAGTGTAAGAGGGCTCAGTATAACCCATAAGCCTTCCCAGAGATGAGCAATACTCCATAGTTCAAGCGGGGTGTGAGAAGCTGAGCAGCAGGAGGACTGGCACGCATCCTGATCAAGACAAACACCAGAAATAGTGTTCACAAGGAGGAACCAAAATAGATCCTAAACTGGATCCAGACCCGCCTACGACAGCTCAATCAAAAAAAACCCAAAGAAGGTTTTAAATGAAATTTACAGCTATTTTAATAATTTTCCCCTCCTCACACAATTGTTTCCTACATTTTCTACTCTCTACCATAACTGTGCACAAAAGCCAATGCCAAGAGCTCTCCTTTCTCTTTCCTCTCCTTCGCTCTTTCCTCTGGATCCCCAGGCTCCTCTTCTCAGCAACCCTTTTCCAGCTAAAGAGGATGCAAGCAGCACACAGCACTTGCTAAAAGTGGTCTTCCTTTGTCAGCCAATGAAAAATTTATTCCTTTTTCTGATAGATGCTTTGAGTAAGCCTGTAACCCTTTTGACTCAGGCTTCTCACAGGAAGCAGAAGACCTAACTGACCAGCAGGGACAGGAGAAAAGAAAGTTTCTTCATAGTAGCTAAACAGAAAAGATGGAGGATCCTAAAGGGAAATTGGATTAGACACTGAAAACTGTGAACAAGACAGACATGGCCCAGAAGAAACGTTGCTCTCTGCAACCTGGAAGTGCAGTAGCCCCTTGGTCCTGAGACAAAAGATTGGGGAAAGAGAAAGTCATCATTATGGTTGCTGTCACCTCCTAGAAGCCAGAAAAAATAGGAAGGCTGCATTTAGCACACTGCATCGCAGACACACTTGTCAAGCTGGATCATCTCCGGTCCCATTTTCCAGCTGGATTTGGGCTAGTGACTATTGAGAGAAGCTATCTGGGAAACACAGACTCTGCCCAAACCTTTCAGCAAGAGCCTGCATTGAACAGCAGCATATCCTCCTTGCAGCTCAGGCAAAGGCTCTGTCCTTCTCCTAGGATGGCTAACAGTTTTGAGAGGTTCCTATCAGTAGCCTGCTCAAACCTTGAGTACAGAATCAAGAAGAGCAAGCTACTCTGTGAAAGTAATTGCATTACAGCAGTGGGAACATGCAACTAATGGCATGAAGCAGACCTGAATTTAATCCAGAGAAGAAATTAAACATGCCACTTTGAGCATAGGTTGCTATTGCTGCTCTCTTTGTCATTTCAGTTTCACATGCAGTTTTTTTCAACAAACCATCTACACATCTCTGGTGTTCAGCTTACTACCCTTTCCACACATTTGTTTCTGGAAATACTTACATGCTGTCATGGTTTAGCCCCAGCTGGCAACTAAGCACCACACAGCAGCTCGCTCACTCTCCCCGCCCTCCAGTGGGATGGGGGAGAGAATCAGGAAAAAAAATTAAAACCCATGGGTTAAGATAAAGATAGTTTAATGAAATAGCGGAGGAAGATTAATAAAAATGATGATAATAATAGAATATACGAAACAAGTGATACACAATGCAGTTGCTCACCACCTGCTGGCCAGCCCATCCCTGAGCAGAGATCGCTGCCCCTCAGCCAACTCCCCACAGTTTATAAACTGACCATGATATCATAAGCTGACCATGATATCATATGGTCTGGAACAGCCCTTTGGCCAGTTTGGGTCAGCTGTCCTGGCTGTGCCCCCTCTCAGCTTCTCGTGCACCTGGCAGAGCATGGGAAGCTGAAAAGTCCTTGACTGGTCTAGGCACTACTTAGCAACAACTAAAGCATCAGGGTGTTAACAACAGTCTTCTGGTACTAAATCCAAAACACAGCACTATGCCAGCTACTAGGAAGAAAATTAACTCTGTCCCAGCCAAAACCAGGACACATGCCTAAGTCTACAGTACAGATTTAAGTATTCCTGCAGTTGGGCCACCTCCTTGCACCTACAGCCACAATCATGTGTATCTGCACTGACAATTTAATCACATTGCGCTGATTTGTCATAAGTGATCACTTACTGTTACTAATAATGTTCTCATTGATTGGTTTGAATGGAACAATTGACAGTGATTAAAGGTCAGGCTGACATGGCCAAGCTGAAACATCAGTAAAATTACACAGATTTTCTTTCCATACAGGTACTATAAATTATTTTGAAGGTGATTCATACGAGCTTACAACAAAGTCTAAGAGTATAATTGGCTTTCATTACTATGCAAATTATGCAAAAAAAATCATCTAAGATCTAGTCCTATTGATGATATACTGCTTTATCTTTGTTTTCCTCTGACAATTCACATCTGCATCATACAGATGTTAGATTATTACCTATACCATTATTAACTCAATTTACTTTCCAAGGTGATAGTTGTGTTTTTTCTTAAAGCAGCTATTTTGACATACTGTATTTAGAAGCTGTGGAATTCAAAGCCAAAATACAATGATGACTTCAACTTTCTTCACATACTTTCAAGGCAGTGTTTAAAACTTTCAAAGTCTGATGGGCAACTAATATAATTATACTAAACTTAGAAAGAAAACAGATGGCATAAACTAGGCAAATGAGATATACACCAGAAATAGGTATCAACTGAAAGAATCATGCAGCAATGGTGGGGTTGGTTTTTTTTTTAAGATGCTTTCTGAAATAGATTCACCATCATATATTATTTTCTTCTTCTGGGCTTGAGCCTGACCATGTTCAGCATCTGCTGAACTACCCAGGAACAGACCTTGTGTTTTACAGCTGTAGTCTCAACTACAGTCATGATTATTTTCTTTAAGAAACATCCAGACATTTTAAGAATCAATATTGCAGATTACTTCCCAAGCAGCAAATCACAGTGTGCCCTCTGCATAAGTCACTTCTGAAAATAAAGTTGCCCCAACTATCCAGAACAGATAATGCTTTATGGTAATCTTTCATGGGATAATATGCTTTGACAACATCTAGTGCAACTGCAGAACTCAAACAATGTAATTCGCTAAAGACCATACTCAGAAAAGGCTCTAGGGAGTAGACCAAAAATCAAAGGAGGAATAAAACCAAAACCCCCTTTATCCAAATTGCTTTTGCCCCTCTTCAAACAAAGACAGGATCTAAAAGTTGCAAATTTAAGTAAAATGGAATTTAAATCTCTTATGGATATATACATGAATGTTCAGAAAAAATGTCATTGGCCCAAGCATAGTTCTCTTCCGCAGGAACAGCTTCCCCCAAGTATATACCACATTTCAGCAACACAGATTTTGAAGTGTGGCTTCTGTTAACTAAGACCAATTGTGAGAAACACCGCTGCAATAATAAACTTCTATTCAGTTCATCCACGTTATCATCCTATCTGCATTTTGAGAGTGCAGGTAATTCTTCACATAAGTCCTTACTTTGACATGTTAAAACATGTAATTCATATGGTTTCCAAAGACTCACCCCATTTTATAGCTCCCTGCTTTCATCCCTTAAGCCTTGGTGGACAAACAGACAGGAGGATAAAGGTCCCGAGCAGTCCCCTA
The DNA here is from genome assembly GCF_000687185.1 of Egretta garzetta. Taxonomy (NCBI): domain Eukaryota; kingdom Metazoa; phylum Chordata; class Aves; order Pelecaniformes; family Ardeidae; genus Egretta; species Egretta garzetta. The sequence continues at coordinate 6,726,558 of NW_009259308.1, read as the reverse complement.
ACTCCACCCCAGTGCAGAGCAAGGGCACGGCAGGTGATGCTGGCTAGAGGAGTTTGATCAGTTATGGACAACACATTAAATACAGCAACCACAACAAGAAGAAATGAAATCAGCCTGTTGACAGACATTACCCAAATAGGAATGAGGCACCATTCATTAGATAATTATTTTACCATGAACATTTATGGGAGATCACCAGTACTGCTGGTTGAATTCTGCCAAGGTACTGCCCCAGTGAATGAAAAAACCTAAATACTATTGCATGAGGAACCTGCTTTCTGCAAGCAGAGTCTATGAAAACCAGCACAACATTTGTGCCTTCTGCTCATCTTCAAAACACACTAAACATTTGAAGGAAGAGACACATCTGAGTGCTACGTGAGCTCTTGTGATTTTGCCCTTGTTGGAAGGACATTTGTTTGTTTATTAAAAGAATAGTATTTTAACTGTTGGATTTTTTTTTTTTTTAATAAAGCTTGTTTCCTACGAAGTGTCCTAGGTTTAATTCCAGAGTTGAGTCTGACCCACTCAACTAAAAATACTGACTTCAGTTACAAGCTTTGCCTCAGTAAGGACCACAGCCTTCAGTCCTGAATTATTTAAAGCTGAGATACTGCAGTTCAGGAGCTTTTTACAAAGCTTTTGAAATTATAGAAGAGGTAGAAGAAACACCTCACCCAGGACACTCTTAAAGATTCTTACTGACCCCAAAAGCCACTGGTTCAAGGGAATCATTGTGCTATCAGCCCTGGAAGACAACCTTTTCCTCTAACAAATCACCCAGCACCCACAAATTTTCATTTAGTTAACAGTGTTCTCCATTCTAATGTGCTCATGCATAGCTGTTGATTGTCTCAGCCTTGCTGAGATTGCTTCAGGGGGAGCTACTGACATCTGATACCAAGGACAATTTCTGGAGCAAGGAAGATTGTTTTTTTTCCCCGAGGATCTACATTACTTCCAGGAACAAGTTGGGTTTGTAGGCTTAAAAAGCAGCGTGCCAATTCTGCTGATATGGGACAGCATGTGAAGGTAACTTGTACGTACTCTCAGTTCCCCAGGGTTAGTTCCCCGCTTGGGAGCTAACATACATGTGATTTGCCCTTGTTCAGTGACTCCTCTGACTCCAGGAGACTGTTGCAATATTATTTATGCTTCTTAGTCATCAAAGCTTTTTTTAATCCAGCTTAGGTGTGACATCTTGGGGCCAGGTGAATAGTGGGGTGGAAAAAAAACATGTATGCACTCTGCAGCAGGTCTTATCTTCTGCAATTCAGGCTTGATTTGAGTGTGCAGTCAGATGGAATGAGCTCATTCAGTATCTCAAAGATCAAGGACTTGGTAAATCCCAAATGTGAACACGTGACCACTTTGAATAAGGATGGCTGCCTTCCTGTGCACTAAGCACAACTACATCTTCATTTGAACTCTGCTCACATACTAAACTCCATCCAGATTTAGTTTCAATTTTCCTTTTTGCCACAGGTAGAAAGTTGGCTCTCACATACATTGCTGAGGAAGTCATAGACATTAAAAAAAGGGACCTGATTTCAACTATGTCCATTATGCAAATGCAATTAAGGTACATTATCTTCATTTGGTTTAAAACCTTTAAAACACCTTGAGCAATAAGCCTAATTATACTTTCTTCGTCATGTCTTGAGTTTCAAACACTCCTTGCTTTAGTGTAAAAAAAAAAAAAAGACTAACAAACAAGCAGAAAACCTTGCCATGAATATGTCTCAGATAAACAGTAATAATCTTTTATGCTTATTTTGCCCATTCATCCCAAGGAAATGCTTTACAAAGTGTGAAGCCAAGATCATTTTACCTACCTCTGGGATGGAATGTCGGAACAGTTTAATCACACAGCAACACCATGCAACATTTTAGGATCAGGCACGAAGAACAATACTAACTCTAATTGAAATTACTGGGGGAATTAAGGCATGCAGAATATAATTACTCAAACTGGACTTTGGCCAGTGCAAACTGGAGTACAAGCCAGGACATGAAGTCCAGCCACCTAGTTCCTGCCAGAAGTGCCATGAGATCTTTAATGAACACAAGTGGCAAGATCCCAGAGCGTTGCATCCTATATAATATGGCCTTTTAAAGAGAAAATAGCCACTGAACAAGCTCCAATTTGAATGTGGCTCTAGTGCTGAATAAAAAAAAAAAAATCTTGCATCATCTACTAAACACAAACAACGTTCTTATAAAAATACAAGCTAAGTACTGATTTGGCAAACTTCAGCATACTTAAGAACTACGCACCAAGCATTATACCAAATTCTAGACAAAGTTTAATGAACCTCTTTAATCAAACTTCCCTGGGCCTTAAGAACATCGACATGATTCTTTATTGTGGAAATAAATCTGTTTTAGTGAGCTCAAACTTGTCTTCAGCCTTGCAGACAGAAGTGCATTAGGGAAAGCAGAGCAAAACCCCAGTATCTCATGATTGCTGTGCTATGCTATACGCCCCTAGAAATACAAGTTGTTTAGAAGTGGAGCTGTTATTTCTCTTCTCTCTTCTTGCCTGGACAGATACCACAATCTCTATGGCAAGTGCCCACTGTGTGTAAATGGATGCACTCCAAGTGGCTCCTTTCCCATTGTGTTTTGTGATGGAGCACAGCGCTCCCTTATTCAAGCAGCCTGTTCACTTTGGGAGAGATACCCCCATCAGTGGCACAGGGAAAAGCTACTGGAGGAGTAAAAGCAGTTGAGGGAAGCCACTGGAGCTGTGCAGTTGGGACCCAGGGCAGAATCCTGTCTTTGGCACTGCCAGCAGCGTTTATTGTAACCACTGCACAAGCATCACCCAATAGTTAATCAGGCCACTCCGGTTTTAAGTGGCCAGCTGTAAGGTAGATGCGATTTTATAACAGAGATAATGTTTGTCTACTTTTGTAGATGTCCTTGGGATCTAAATCTAAAAAGAGTGCTAAGCATTATCGTTATTAAAGCAACAAAACACATCCTAGTAGCAGATACAAAGGAGTGATTCTCAAAGCACAGAAAAGCATTAAAACAAGGTCACATTCCCTAGAGTCCCACGGGATCTGAAATACAGATGCTGTGAGTAGCTAGCAACTAATTAGTTGCAAGCAACTAATACATCGCACAGTGCTAACAGATACAGATATACAAACATATCCTCACGTATACAGACAGAGTTTGATTGTGGTTTTAAATTTTTCATGTTGCAGGCCAATTATCATAAGGGAACTGATACGTAAAATTGCAGAATTCTTAATTATGCTGTGTTTTCTTCAATTCATTTCCATTTTGACCATGAAACTCCATGCAGCCTTAAAACAATTCATCAGTTACAGTAAAATGAAATTCAACGATGTTGGGGGGTTTAATGCAGAATAAAACCCCTGGCTGAATTCTTTGCTATGAAGGATTAAAAAAGCATATATACAAAGTGGGGGGTTTTTTTTAAATAAAATCACAGACTAGCAGGTAATTTTTGCCGATTTATATCTATCTTGCCAAACTTCTCTTTTGTCTTCTCTCACATTCCATCTTCCTCCACATGAAAATATTACCTGGATGTAGGTGGCAGTAAGCCCAGCAGAGCCCGAGGAGTGCTGGTCCTGCACAGCCCTGGCCGATGAAGCTGCCATCCCCAGGGTCCTTCGGTTCAGCGATGCCCTGACTCAGCATGTCCCATGACCCAAACTGCGCAACCAAACACCCTTCCCAGAAGGACTCACCAGGTTGGCTTTCATTTGCAAGGGAAACTATGCCATACGGTTAACTGCTGGATGAGACAGCTTTAGCAAATGCAGTTACCAGCCACCTTAAAATCTTGCTGTTTAAAATGATGTGAAGTACAACTGTGTGAGGAGAACAGCTGAGCTGATTCCTGAGACCCCACTGCTGGCAAAGGGCAGCCAGGCTTCTCCTCCCCAGACGGCATTCCCAAGTGTATGACGGCTCTTACTTTCCCCCTAAGCCCTCTCATTTCTTCTCCCCCTCCTCTGTGCCTACCCTTCTCACACCTCCTTTTTCATGCCTCTTTACCCGCCACTCTGCTATGCCTGAGACAATTTCCATTGCCTGATGTCCTTCCCTTGTGGCCTTGTTATCTTCTTCCCATCCTCTTCCTCAAGACTCACTGTGTTCAGCCAGCCTTCCACTGAGAATCTGCACTTTGCACCCAAAAAAAAGTGAATAACATTTACAAAAGGATATAAATAACTCCCATGCTAAAGCTTTATTGACTTTCAACAGGATTTCGGAACCCTGTGGTTTTGTCTTTTTTTTTTTGTTGTCTCCCCTTTTTTTTTCCTCCCTACATCATCATTTTTTAATGGGACTGGTATAGTTAAAGTGGAATAACATCCCTAGCATGCAATCAGCTATACATATGCTTATATTGACACAGTGGATTTCCACACAGGACAAGATACAAGCTGTGAGCATAAATCCTATACATGCCAAGTTACACATCTGATCTGCAGTGGAAGTTGCCGTAACACGAGGGTGAAAGGAATCTCACCCATCACAGACCAGTATATCACTACAGAACCTGCATTTACAGGGAACCACATCACTGACATAGTACATGCTATCACTGGCTATAAAAGAAACTTGGTTTTCTTCCTCCCAAAACAGCGTAGAAAATAATATCCAGTACTACTTCATCAGGGTTGGAAACCAATATATTATGTACTGTTAACTGAAAAAGTTCATGGAAAACATTACTTGTATTTTTTGTTAAATACTGTATGTGCCAATAACGATCTTCTAATTTCATATTATTCTATGTCAAAAATGCATGATTAAATCCCTCAATGAAGCTACTGTCAAAAAGGTCAAGTGCATTTCTTTAAAAATGCAAAAAAAAAATCTGTATTTGTAACACATGCAGAGTTCCTGCTTTCTCTCTCCCTTAAACACTTCTTTAAAGTTAATCACCAAACTTCAGCCACCGAAAGAGGGGGTCACCCTCTCAATATTTAGAAACCTTTACTGTTTTTTGCTTATCCTTCCTCTGTTCTTCATCTTCACTTCCCCAAGAAACCTTTACCTTCAGAGGTGTCTGAGACAAACCCACACACTGCATGAACAAGAAACGATGCGAGTAGCATACAGCTTTGCCTGAAACTGAAACCTGCCTCTACATTTTACAGCCTTCAACTCTTGTAGCGCTAATAACACAGCAGCTAACCCAGGTGGAATGAACATGAGGAAAGAGAAGAATTCTTTCTGCAATTTAGAAAATTACTGAATCTTCTTCCTTTTTTATGCGTAGGTTTTTTTTAAGATAACTGAAATTGCTCTAGCATAATGAAAACTGACCTCTTTCAGGTGTGTAATTTTCTGAAAACCCCTTAAAACAATAGGCTTTTCTCTTCTTCCCAAAAGGTAGTTATCCCATAATTGGCATGCAGACATGGAATCGGGATTTGCCAGCAGTAGAAGTTTTCTCAAGTAAATTTGGTATGTCAGGTGCAATTGTGAATCTGTCAGATGATTATTATTTATCTGTTTAGCGCTGACAGAGCACTGTGCCCAGTATCTGCACAGAAACAGCCTTATAAAGAAAAAAATTTCATTTAGGGAAGGGCCAAAACTGGGAACCAAAATATCCAACATCATCTCCTAGGGCTGCCTTAGACATTTATTCTCACCATTAAATACGCAACTCCCTGCTTCAGTCTCTTATTTATTTATAATAAGAAACTGGTAATATTTAACACATATGTAAGAGTAGAGACACTTAAAATGTAATGCACTCATTGTGACCTTCAGCTGGAAGTAAGTATAGAAAAACAACAAATTAATATTCTTTGCCATGCTCTTAAGCTTTCTGCTCATGATTAGTCTGTGCTCATGTACTTTATATAGAATTTAAGTTTGTTCATACAAAAGAGCCAATAATGGAGAAAATCAAAGCTTCACTTAATAAAACTTACTTTGATGTCACTACATTTTCCTTCCATTAACCTTTCAACTGCCATGGACATTCTGCCTATATGCATTCATTTGTCCAGCAAAGTGGAAAATTGCTGGCAGGGTAAGATCTACAAAGAAACCATCAGAGGAGATAAAAAGAGAAGATTTATGAAAATCTGCTTCATAGCTCCATGCACTAGAGCACTATAGTGAAACAGAAAACTTTGCAAAATAGAGTGTTATTTATGGCCTTCAACTTCCATGCCAGCAAAAGCCATCATACCTGTAGAGTTAAAATTCTTGCAAACAAAAGTTCACAGATCAAGCCCAGCAACAGACATGACCACAATGAGGCACAGCACTCTTGAAATACAGCCGACAATGTGATGCTTTCTTTTAATCTGATGCCTCTTATGGCATTCATGGATGGTAAAAAATAAAAATCATGGAGACGCAAAAAGAAGAGACTATAATGCTCTTATTGAGATTTATAGTTGGATGTAGCTTTGCCCAATGGCATATTTCTTTGTTCTTCAGGTACTGCTCAATCTCTGTAGCCCTCATTCCTGGGTGCTGGAGCACTCTGCCCTGTAGGACATCTCTCCTGCAATGTAACGACTCCAATCTGAGCTCCACATTAGTCGATGGGAATTTCACTGTCAGCTCAACTGGCCAGGCTCCAAGCACAGATTCATGCACAGCCCTAAGTCAGGGAGCTGGCATTTTGGTTCAAGCCACAATCAAATGCAGTTGTTTACTAATACAGCCCAATAAATCAAAGTTATACCTGCACCCCCAACTCTGCCTCTATGAATCAGTGTGATGCAATTGTAAACACTGTCTGCAGCTTCATTTTTTCCTAGGGGAGATGGTGCACTCGTCAATGTGCTTGGCTTTTCAAGCTTGTTGCCTTCTCCACTCGGCAGGCTGCCCTTTAACATGCTCCATCTGGCAGATCGGTGGTGACACCCTTCCCCCCCTACGTGCTGGTAGGCTTGTGACGGCAGGCTTTGGGACGCCCTTCCTCCCATCGCTTGCCTCAAGCCAGCGGAAGAGCAGCCTGCTACTCCCTATTAATTTTCCAGTGGGGAAAAACATCTTGGGGCTCCCTTCTGAGCACATTCTGCTGCTCATAAGCTGGCTTCTGCCTCACACAAAAATTAACTGTGCCTCTGTAGGGTTTTTAAACAAGCTTCAACCCAGGTTTTTCTCTAGATGCCTCAGATCTGCTTACCTTCTCATCTACCCTCCTGATTCTTTCCAGGCAGAGGAGACAGTCTACCATGAGTGGGGATGGGGACACAACATTAACCCGTTTCATCTGCTACACCTGCACCCCTACCACCCCATCCTTCTGTTTGGAAAGAATTTTTTTCTCTTTCCAACTATTCTGCGGATTAAAAACAGGTTTACTTCCTAAATCAGCCATATCCATCTCCCATTTCTTCCAGGGTTTTCATGTTAGAGTTCATTGGCTCCATTCGGTTGTTTTCCATTAAGCAAGCAATGCTGCATCATTCGTCATTTTAGTATTCAGACTCTTTATGATCCTTCCATAATACTGAAGTATCTTCCTTCCTGTTTTAGTGAGGAGACATTGAATTCAACAAAGTTTTACTGAACCAGGAGTTCACACATTGTAGTCCAAATCCTCACTCAAAAACCCATCCTCATCACATTAACAAGAACTGCTTGAACATAGTGAAAATGAGTACAGAAAGACATCTAAATAGGTAACAACAGGTCAACAGAAATATCTGGGACATGTAATGGAGTGAAGGCCAACCCCAGTGCGAATTTCATATTTTTCACCTGCCATTGACAGATAGCACTTTCTTAAAATTACAAGGGGAAATAATTGAAAGTATGCTCCAATTTCTTCTTCAGCCATCATAAAAAACTTTGGAAAACGTTCAGGAGCTGCAACAGGGTAGAAATAAAAGATGTTATGATGCCAATTTCAGCTTAGAGCGTACAAAGGTGCTGGTAGCCCCGCAAAATCCCTCTGTTCACTATAGCGAAGAAGCCATGGGTAACTATAAGGGCAACATGTTTGCCACTGAAACCACAGAAGTTTTGAAGAAGTGGCTGTTCAATATTTGGATTCAGAAAGCTGTTTCCGATATGAACTGCCCTAGTGGTAACTAATGAAAAAAAAATAAAACCTTAGCCTTCAGCCTGTCAAAGAGACAGCTGTGACCTTAATTTGCCACAGAAATCTTTGATGAGTATGAAAGTATTTCCCTCAAATATCTTAGAAGGACAGCATACTGCCTAATGAGCTAAAGGTCTCAAACCCACAGGCACCACGGTAATTACAAAGGGGTATTTAATTATCTAACCCTGGCATCTATAGAATTAACAAACCTTGATAATGAAAGGAAACCAGAAAGGAAAGAGGAATTCATCGTCTAAGCCACAAAACGCTAGGAAAATCACTATAGAGACAGATTTCAATAGATTCATATCTGGTATTTCTAAAAGCTTACTGTGTGCTAAAATGCCAGATGTTCACACATTATGGTTGTTATTACTGTTAACAGCATTAATTGGGAGAGAGAGGAAGTTAATCCAATTTAATTCAGGAAACTAAGTAGAGAAATATGTAGGAAAAATAATGGAAGTCTGTAACAAAGACAGACACCCAATATTTGGGCAATCTGCACATTTCATACACTATTGGCACAGTCATTCCAGAAGTGGCCAAACAGAGGAATGTCCCTCTCTAGGAATTATTCCATTTCCATTTGTTCATCACAAGGAACAGCAAAATAAATAAAACAAAACAACTCTTGACATTCAGGGCTCTGCGTGGCTTCTTCTCACAGCTCTGGCAATGATGGAGCTTTGTGCATACTTCCACATTGCTTTACTGGTGTTATTTATTTCCTTTGCAGATAAACTTCTGCCTTCTCAATGGCAGAAAACTACTGGTTACTTGAATTTCAGCGCACCATCAAAAATAAAAGGCACCATTACATGTAGACCCTGTCTCCTTGCAAATGTATGCAAATGCATGTGTATAACAAAGCAATTTACATCTGCCCAAAGCCTCAAAGTGAGTGTATTTGCTTTGATCAAAGCTTAAAATGGGATTTATCTGTAGGGCATAAAAACAATGTTTGCCTTAAAGAAAACAGCAGTGGCTTTAGATCGCTGCAATGAGGCTGTTGTGTTCATTGTGGCATTGCTGTTTGTAATGCTGCTAAGGTTGCGTGAGCATTTCCCTTATAATCCTCTGTATCCAGAAGCTTATTGCTTGCCAGTGAAATGTCTCTCCAACTTACATGTAGCGTGTAAGACATTAATCTATCGGCTAGCCTCTTATTTCCTCACCAAATTATTAAAAAAAACCCCAAACGCATGTATTTCTTTATAAATTATATTTTACTATTAGCATCCACTGCAATTTTTCCAAGAAGCAAGCTGAATTATCTCAAGATGTTTTAAACCAAGGCCAAACCAAGCTAAGTTTTATCTGGAAAATATTAGTCTAAAAATAAAGGCCATTAAATGTGTTACGTACAAAAAAGAAGGAGCCTGTGATGCATTATTTGGTTCACTAAACAGCTGTTGCCCTCAAAAAAAAATCAACAGTGCAAATACTAAGTAGCCCACAGAATCTTTCCTTCAAATTCTGTCAATAGAAATTGATAATTTTAAGTGAATAATTTGAAGAAATCCTGAAATCAGTGACAATTTCATAACTGGCATGGAGATTCCCAAAGAGATTTTCTCTCATTTAGGTTGGAAAACACCTTTAAGATCATCAAGTCCAACCGTTAACCTAACCCTGCCATCCCACCACTAAACCATGTCCCTAAGCACCTCGTCTACCCATCTTTTAAATACCTCCAGGGATGGGGACTCGACCACTTCCTTGGGCAGCCCATTCCAGTGCCTGACAACCCTTTCTGTGAAGAAGTTTTTCCTAATATCCAACCTAACCTCATCTGCCACAATAAGGAATCCTTCTGCAGTGTCCAAGAAACTGGAAAAATCTGCAACGCCAGTGAATTCATCCTATCAACAAAAGTCCAGACACACTTCTTGGAAGATGTGTTTCGGCTGACAAATACTTTGGGAAAAATGGGCTATTCTGCTCTAGGAGGTTCTGCAAGTCAGCTGGGAAGAGAGTTAAGTTTTAACAAGAAGTCATGCAAGTAAGTCCATTAAAGAACTTTTCATGCTGTTACTGAAAGCAAACTAAAGGATGTTTCCAGGTGTAAGCTATTACTGGAAGTTGCTGAGAGCAGCTCTAAAGCCATGTAGGAAAAAAACCCCACATCTAATAATTTTATATTGTATGTTATCCAGATGCAAACAGCAACAAGACTCTTAGGATAAGAGGTATTCAGTCTTAGCTGTTTCTTTTTGTCTTCAGCACTGAAAGTTTATTTCATTTACCATAAGCATCACAACACAAGAGGTGACGTTCCTCAATGGGATGGCACCAAGGTAAACCTGCTGCCCACCAGCAGTTATAACCCAAGGGCAGAATTTTGTCCCATAAATATGAATCCGTTCATTAGCATTTGTAGCATCATCTGCATTTTGCATGGTAAGGATCATTATAAACAGGGAGTTTCAGCTAGTGCTTAGTTAACTCTATGCAACTGTTTCCCATGCATACAGGAGAAGACTGCTCACAGGCAGGAAACAGTAATTGCATATTCATAAGTATCTCAACACAAAATTAATTGCTGAGTGGTGAAAAAGCAGTAATGAAAAGGAAAGAATTCTACTTTAACACTGAACAAAATACATATTAAGCACACACTTTGTGCATGTTACATCACCAACATACTTGGCTTCACACTTGCCACAAACTCATCATTGCATCAGAAATCCAAAAGCTTTAGTTGCTTAATGAAGAAAGGAGATAGAATCACAGAATCATTAAGGTTGGAAAAGACCTCCAAGATCATCAAGTCCAACCATCAACCCAACACCACCATGCCTAGTAAACCATGTCCCAAAGTGCTGCGTCTAAAGGTTTTTTGAACACGTTGCCCTTCTTTGGATATGCTTCAGTCCCTCAATATCATTCTTGCAGTGAGGGGCCCAAAACTGAACACAGTATTCAAGGTGCGGCCTCACCAGGGAAAGGATGACTTCCCTGCTCCTGCTGGCCACACTATTTCTGATACAAGCCAGGATGCTGTTGGCCACCTTGGCCACCTGGGCACACTGCTGGCTCATACTCAGTCAGCTGTCAACCAGCACCCCCAGATCCCTCTCTGCCAAGCAGCTTCTCAGGCACTCATCCTCAAGCCTGTAGCGTTGCATGGGGTTGTTGTGACCCAAGTGCAGGACCCAGCACTTGGCCTTGTTAAACCTCATACAATTGGCCTTGGCCCATCGATCTAGCCTGTCCAGATCCCTCTGTAGAGCCTTTCTACCCTTAAGTAGATCAACACTCCCACACAATTTGGTGTCTTCAGCAAACTTACTGAGGGCACACTCGATCCCCTTGTCCAGGTCATTGATAAAGATACAAAACAAGACCGGCCCCAACACTGAGCCCTGGGGAACACCGCTTGTGACTGGCCACCAACTGGATTTATCTCCGTTCACCACAATTCTCTGGGCTTGGCCATTCAGCCAGTTTCTTACTCAGTAAAGAGTACACCTGTCTAAGCCATGAGCCACAACCTTCTCTTGGAGAATGCTGTGGGATACAGTGTCAAAGGTTTTACTAAAGTCCAGGTAGACAACATCCACAGCCTTTCCCTCATCCACTAGGTGTGTCGCCTGGTCATAGAAGGAGATCAGGTTGGTCAAGCAGGACCTGCCTTTCATGAACCCATGTTGGCTGGGCCTGATCCCCCAGTTGTCCTGCACATGCCTGGGGAGTGCACTCAGGATTAACCTTCCATGGTACTGAAGTCCAACTGACAGGCCTGTAGTTCCCCGGATCCTCCTTCCAGCCCTTCTTGTAGATGGGTGTCACACTGGCAAGCCTCCAGTCATCTGGGACCTCCCCTGTTAACCAGGATTGCTGATAAATGATGGAGAGTGCCTTGGCAAGCTTCTCTGCCAGCTCCTTCAGTACTTTCATTTGGATCCCATCTGGCTCCATAGTCTTGTGGGTGTCCAGGTGGCACAGCAGGTCATTAACTACTTCCTCCTGGATTATGGGGGGCTTATTCTGTCTCCCCTGTTTTCCACCTCAGGGGGCTGAATATCCTGGGGATAACTGGTTGGACTATTGAAGTCTGAGGCAAAGAAGACATTAAGTACCTCAGCCTTTTCCTCATCCTTGGTGGCAGTGCTGCCCCCTGCATCCATCAGAGGATAAAGATTCTCCCTGGCTTTCTTTTTGTTGCTATGTATGTGTAAAAACATTTTTGTTATCTCTTACAACAGTGGCCAGACTGAGTTCTAGCTGGGCTTTTGCCTTTCCAATTTTGTCTCTGCATGACCTAACGAAATCCCTGTACTCTTCTTGAGTTCCCTGCTCCTTTTTCCAAAAGTGGTAAACTCTCCTTTTTTTCCTGAGTTGCAGCAAAAGCTCCCCGTTCAGCCAGGCCAGTCGTCTTCCCCACTGGTTTGTCTTACGGCACATGGGGACAGTCTGCTCCTACTCTTTTAAGACTTCCTTCTTGAAGAATACCCAGCCTTCCTGGACCCCTTTGCCCTTCAGCACTGTCTCCCAAGGGACTCTCTCAACCAGTGTCCTGAACAGGCCTCTGAAGTCCATGGTAGTGGTTTTGCTGAACCCCCTCCTTACTTTGCCAAGACTCAAGAACTCTGTCATTTCACGGTCACTAAGCCTAAGACAGCCTCCAACCACAACCTCTCCCTTCTCTGTTAGTAAATAGCAGGTCAAGTGAGGCACCTCCCCTGGTAGTCTCGCTTACCAGCTTACCAGTCATGAAGTTATCTTCCACACACTGCAGGAACCTCCCAGACTGTTTCCTCTCTGCTGCCTTGTATCTCCAGCAGACATCCGGTAAGTTGAAGTCCCCCACAAGGACAAGGGCTAGTGATTGTGAGACTTCTGCCAGCCTCTTGTAGAATGCTTCATCTACCTCTTCATCCTGGTTGGGTGGTCTATAACAGACTCCCAGCAGGATATCTGCCTTGTTGGCCTTCCCCCCTCATCCTTACCCATAAGCACTCGACCTTATCATCACAATCATTGAGCTCTATACAATCAAAACACTTCCTAACATACAGAGGCACCCCACCGCCTCTCCTACCCTGCCTATCCCTTCTGAAGAGCTTATAGCCATCCATTGCAGACCACAGATAGTGTGTCTTTCTTCATTTACTGCTACTGCAATCAGATTAGATCTTGAACTAACTCATAATAAGCAGACATAAGTGTTGGATTTTCTTCTATTTGGTGTTTTCTTGAAGCACTGGCAAAGTGCACAGTAATAGGCTGCAACATTATCATATTGCTTCCCACTTAGGCGTTCAGATAACTTAGCTCTAACCTAGTAAAGACAAGTCTTCTGATGGCTTTGACACTTCCATTTTCACCTTCTCAGTTTTGATGTTTCTCATCATTAGATTAACTGTACTCTCTGATTGTTGTTAAATGACTACTAGCAACAGAGCCAAGGAAAATTACTCCATTTTTGTACTGATCTTATAAATCCATTTAATTGTCATGCAGTTGTCAGGCCAGATGAATTTCTGGTGGATCAAAAACTACATCCAAATACGTGAAATCACAGTATCTTTCCTTCCCATCATATCTGGCCCATGTATCAGCTTTCTCAGGTTTTCATAGTTAGATTTCCTGCAAAGTTCAACAATCTATGTGAATACACTGCACAGTGTCAGCATCTTGATGTTAGTTTCCAAATGTCCAAATCCTTTTCATACTTAGGATCTAGTTTTAACCATATAGCTAGAAAATGTATTTGTATTGAATTTATATTGCTCCTAAATTAATGCATACAAGGAAAGATGTTAGCATTAAGATTTAGTACTTTTTAACCTTGAAGGTATGCCATATAATAGGTATTGATTTTATCTTTTTTATTACACAGAAAAAATAATAAAATATGTCTTCTGGTGAACTGTTATACGACAGAATAAATGGTTAGCAGTGTATGTTATAAAATAGCACGGTGACACCACGTATGTTTGCTTTAAAAGCTTATTATAAAAATCAATGATGATATACATCTTGGTTAGGCTCATTTTTTCTAATTAAAGAGACAGTGTCAAAAAGGGGTTTTCAGTAGTTCAAGCTCTAATTCTTATTTCTCTTCATCATCTGTAATATTTTCTCTTACTGAGGAGGCCCTGCAAATAATATTACTATATATAATTTTGTTCATTTCCACTCAGAAATAATTCTGTATGTGGCACTGAGGTTAATATTGTGCTTTTATGTATCATCATCATAATGTGCAATGCTTCAGATTAAATCCTCTGGTTTTCCTAAGCAGACTCTAAGGGTGAAATTCTGATTGCCTTTAAGTCAAAGAAAAATTTCCATTCACCTCAACAGAGCCAGATTTTACACCCTGAAGGTATGAAAGCTGCTTCTCTCTCCTCCAAGAATGCAAGGAGAAACCAAGGGGAATAACTCAGTGGAAAGCAACATAAAAGAAAGCTGGCAGGATCTCCTCTCTAAAGGGATCCCTCCCAGCAAAACAGAAAAGAGAAATACCTTGGGAAAATACAGTGCTCTCTCCATCTCTTCTGAAAGTGAATGGAGGCAGAGTCATAGTACAAATTTCATTTTTACCCTAAGTCATTAAGGTGATCTTCAAGGTTTTAGAAACTTGCACTGGCACTCAAAAATGGTTCATCTCAAACTCACAAAATACCCCTGTGGTGCAGCCATATCTGTTGCTACCCTCCTCAGTGCACCACAGCAGTTCTAGGATCCAGCTTTTAGAGAAAAGGTTCATTTATATCCCTGTTGGTAGTTAACAGGTACATAACTTTTATAAAAAGCCCTTCCTGTGCCTTAAGTATCCTTGAAACATTTTTGTTGGTAGTTGCCCCTTTTAGGCTGATTGGTCTTCAATCAAAATGAAATATATCAAAACTATCTTGTTATTCACCCAGAAAATTCACTTTCAGGCACAATCATCTTTCTTTCCTGAACTCCACCCAATTTGTTAACCTGTTTCTATTATCGAACTACCTGTAGATGAATGCTATATTCCAAGGTAGAAAAAGCGTCTTTGCACAGAGGGAATATTACCTCTCTGGCTCCCAGACAAAATTTCATTGGCATTTCTTAAATCTATTTTAAATTGCAAGCTTGGAGATTCATAATGCCCCACTCATTAAAGATCTCTGCATAAAACTGATTATCGGACATGCATCCTCAGCAAATGTGTGGATGGTACTAAATTAAGGGGAGGGGTCAACAAAAAGTGCAGAGCTTCAATCTAGAGGGGCTTTGATAAACCTGAAGATGGACTCAACAGAAACCTCATGACCCTCAATGAAGAGAAATGTGAAGTTTAGCAGTTGCCACAGACTATTTGCATGCATGAGTACAGGCTGGGAATCACCTGGATGAAGCAGCTTTGCTGAAAAAGACCTGGAGGTTTCCACAGGCAGCAAACTGAATAGAAACCAACAGTGGACACCTACCACAAGTAAGGGGAACAACCACGTGGGAGTTTGGGGAGTTACTACCCCCCTCTGCTTGGCACTGGTAAGGCCACACCTGGAATATCGTGTTCACTTTTGGACCTCCTCACTCAAAAGTGATGCTTGGAAGCTATCAAAGGTCCATGAAACTGCTATCAAGATGGGTCAGTGAGCTACAAAACAGATCGGCGTGAAGAGCCTGAGGGAGCTGAAACTGTTCATCTGGAAACTTAACAGTGGATCTAGTGGCAGCTACAACTACTGTAAAATCCAACACAAAGATAATAGCTAAATTCTCATGGGTACTGGCAGACAATACAACACAGGGGCAACAGCCATAATCCCAGCAGAAAAGTTCAGACCGGTCATTTGAGAAAGCAGCGTGGGCAGACATTACAAGAGAGGCTGTCAAATCTCTGTCCTCAGAGGATTTCAAGACTTGGCTTGACCAAGTCATAGATGACCTGGCTAGTGTTTGTGATCATCCCACTTCAAACAGGAGGTCAGACTCACAACCTCCAGACGTCCCTCCCAACCAGCACTTCAATGATTTGAATATCACTTCTGTATGGTATCCTCTGTAACTCCTCCATTTTCATACCGTTTTCCACATATCACTGCTGCTGAGTTTTCAGGTGGTGCAATGCAAATTATTCTAGAGAAGCAAAGGTGAAGCCGTGTAAAAGCCTCCTGCCCACACTTCTAACCTGTCCCCATCTGCTTGTATAATTTTCTTTCTTCCCCACTGAGAAAGGCATTTTTAAATTTTCTTCTTTTTTAACTCTCTTCCTTTTCTTTTTCAGTTAATTGCTGTGCAAGCCACAAAATGCAAAGAAATGCCTGAAACAGAACAGGACCCTCTCTTACATGTAAATCCATCGCTGTGTTAAGACACAGCTTTTCTCCTTTCAAGAAACAGCAGCCAACAAAGCCACTATGTGGTTAGACCCCTCACTGTCTTTTTAGTGTCTTTAGTTTCCTCTCAGCTTCTGAAAAGGAAAGCAAATCCTGATCAAGGGAACTAGAGAGAAAAGCCAAATGCAGTTCCCTATCGCCTCAGACTGCCTTAGCCCTCCTGGGACCTCAGTATCAAGCAAAAAGGCAGGAGCTTAAGAAGCCTTCCTTTTTCATCTAGTTTCCACTTTCCTGTCTCCCCATGTTCTTTAGATATCAAGTCTGACAATACAGATAAATAGAGTGGCCTATGCAGACCTCTCAGATATATTCGGATCTCTGAAGAGATCCAAATGGAAAAAAAGTGCTATCTCAATTGTCTTAAGATATCTTTAATGAAAACTTAAACCACAGACCATGCTTCGTTTTGTATTGCTATCATTTCATACTACTCTTGACTCACCATCTCTGGAGGTATTTAAAAGACAGGTAGACACGGTTTAGTAGTAGACAGGTACAGTTGGACTCGATGATCTTAAAGCTCTTTTCCAACCACATGATTCTATGATTCTATGATATGGGTTGCGCTCAGGAAGCTCTTACAATAGAGAGTCTTGCCAAATCATATTAAACATGCATATTAATACTCTTTTGAGAGTATAATGATGAAGTTTATAAAGGCAATAAGTTATCAAATACAATTTTAAAATATCAGGTCTTACATATAGCAGCATTTTACCTTTTTTTGAACAACAGTGAACCTGGTGGGATACACAGAAGCATGTTGCAAAAAGCATAAAGGTATTAGCTTTAGAATCAGATACAGGAAATCTGTCTTTTTATCCTTGGCTGAGCCTCAACTACTTGATTTAACTTTAGCTAGCACCACATTGTCAGCTCATAACCCATTTCCCCTCACTACATCTCCTAAATCTGAACATTCTTGAGGCAAAATTCACAAGTGTCGAGGGTTTGGAGAGTCTCAGGAACGGGAAGTGCTGTCATTAGGACTACAAGCCATGTTTCAGTGAGTACTTTGTACGTTTTGAGAGCTTACTTCCTCCTCCTGCTCTTAAATCTTTGTTGAGAAAAGATTGTGACTAGGAATGATAAAGTGTGTGAACTAAGGGGACTGTAGTGTCCTTAAAAGAAGAAAAAGAAAAAGAATGGCATGGTATTCTTCACAATGGTTATCATCAACAGCCATCCTTTGTGCTTGAGCACTCGCTAAAGCATAAAGTAACTGCAATACATCCCGTCTCTATTGATTCAGAAAAGAAAGGTAATTGATTCACCCTCAGGATTTCATTTAAAAGACACTGGGTAAGAATTATCTCTCTTATATCATATCACAAAACACCCCAAACAAAGCTTCTTGAGATTTGTATACTGTCATCCATCACTGGAATCCCTGAGCTCTTTTCAAGTATAATTGAGAGCAGACAACTATATTTTTGGGGTTGTTTCAGGGTCTCTCCCCCTCTTTCAGGATAAAACCCTCCACTTGTAGTATTTGGGAAAAGGTTGGCTTGGATTGAAGGGAGGTTCGTTATTTTGCTGATTTACTTGAGTTCGAGGCTTAAAAAGATACAGCAAAATGATCAAAGTAAACACTGAAGACTAAGCAACATCAGGTAAGCCCCTTTCCCCCACTCCCCCATCATAGTTTCGATCTGCATGCTTAATTTCAGTACTTTAAAACTTCTGGAAAAAGACATCATGGCAAAGTGCTGAGACATATGCTATACACATTGAGCCCTAGGTTACACAAAGAATCTTACTCAGCAAATGCAGATCCAATGCTACCATGATAATTTATACAGTGCACTTGATTTTTCAACCTCCTGAATTCTCCTTTCCTATGGATTTGCATATTTCTAATGCATCTTGGCATATAACCTATAAATGTTGCCCTTATTGCTGAAAAGCTGTCAAATCTCCTGATATATATTACAAAATATCAATCACACGATAGGGATGCCTTGCTTCTAGCCACTGGCACTTGTAGCTACTTATAAAACCTACTAGACACTTGGGCATAAAACTTCATGATAGCATTTGAAAATTTGACCTGATGGAGTGAAACTTTATCTAATATGGACAAAGAATAAGGAGAAAACTGCAGTTCTACGCTACAGCCTCCAAAAATTCTTTGTTGCAAGTTTTACTGAATAACTGTAGTGGTAACAAACCATGAGAATCAAAGCCAGTAGCTCCAGACTTGAACGTCTTCCCACAGTAAAAATAGAGATCTCAGAGTTATTCTGTGCAGGTCAGCAACTGATAGCCAAGAAACTGCCTTCCATAATTAACGTGCTGTTTTTCTAGATGATCCTCTTCACTAAAATATTTTTACTTTTGAATTTCTGACAAGTTAAAAAAAGAAGTAGGGCTGAGCACTCAGACTGGCAGATTGCCTGAACGTACTTAGAATCATTAACTGATCTCACGTTGTCACCTGCTGCCACCTTCCCACAGGGGAGCAGATGTCCTGAAACAAACGGTGCTACTAGAGCTGGAACATGAACGTCAGGTGAGAGGCAAAGGGCAGCTCAGAGCTACCATTTCACAGGGGACTAAAGCCCGACCACACACCACTTTTGGAAGATACGATGGTAGTGTATCCACTGAGAGAGAGCAACTGTAAAGGTGTGTATGCCGTAGTCCATTAGACCTTGCGGATGTGAAAATAAAGGGAAATATTACCCCAGACTTGCCTCCAGATGTAGCTAGAGCTGAGTGAGGAATACCTAATATACATCAGCGGCTTTTCTTTCTGCAAATTGTCTGTGATCAGTCCATGAGTGTCTTGACTTTATCACAGCAGACCCTGAATATTACCTGAGAGTAGCCATTAGATACTTTCTGTGAATACTTCCTAGTCTGTGACATGTTTCCAAGTATTTGATTGTATAGGATACCCAAGTGGATCTGGTAAGACATTAAGTCACACAGTGTATCTGTTTCTTGACTGGAAAAGACAATCTCAGAGTAAGATTTCTAGGGTGAACAGACACAATTACCTATCCAAAACGTTCCTTCTGGAAACAGTCTTCAATCCTCCTATCTCAGTACTAACTGCAGCCAGAAAACCTACTGGCTAGTCCATTTAAAGAAAATAAACGTAAAAAGGAAATAAACAACTAAAGCTGATTCACTTTCATATCTAAAAGAACATTTGTGCAAGATTAGACAGTCCTGGGAACCAAACCAAATCCAGGCAGAGTAGCCGCCTTTGGAAAGCACACCTATGACTGATTTCAGCTGCTAAGCACGGACACAAAGACTTTAACCTCTTTCAGGCACCAACACAGGAATGATGCGTAGCTAAACAGCTTACCTCGCTCCATATTTGGGTACGTGTGAGAAACTAATGAAAAACTGTGATTGTCCTAAATACGGTATCCTCAAAACACATGCGCAGCAAATTCCTCCTTTCTCTTTGGACCCTGCAAGAAAGTAGGTGAAAAATCCAGGTATTTTTTGTTGAGCACTGGAAGTCCTGCAAACCCTCATTAAGGCCACAGAGAAAGCATACATTTTAATGTCTCCAGTGTACTGATGTATTCCTCTGTTACTGGGAAAAAATAAACCTGCTGTGCACATTATCTGCATGTAGGCTATCCATGGCACACTCCAAGCATACATCTTAGTAGGTAAGGATAAAATACCCAAGGTAAAATAAGACTTTTAAACCCACGTGGAAATGCTGGCTGGAGATTGTCAGCAATTTATATAATTCATTCTCCTGGCTTATAGATGATGCATATCATTAATGAGCAAATATATTTGCCTGTAGACCACTACCTGAAACTCCTCCTGATAGCTACAGCAGGCATGGGAACAGGCCCTAAATTTGCTAGTACAAATATAAATCTGTCTTTGGTTGAGCTTAATCATACATTAGCCATCGCACAGTCTAAAGCTTGGCTCTCGACATTTTCAGGCTAATCAAGAAGACGGTTGAGTCAAAGCATTAATAGTTCCTCACTGCAGAGAATACCATACGGCATCATAACTCACCTGACTCCGCACAGCTGAGAGCAGTAAGGCAGACACCGATGACTGCCCATGCATACTGTTGTGTACAACCACAGAAAACAACAGACTGCTTGGATGAGCAAAAGTTTCATCAAAATAAAAAAGAAGTCTGCCCGATTTTGGCTTTTTGTTGTGTACAAATGATAGAGGGTGGACAGACACTATTATGAAAAAACAGTGTTAGCAACAACGGAAGTCCCTACGTGCACAGGATCCTACCCCTGTGCTGCAATTACCACGTGGGGACAACACAGTTATAAGGACAATCTTGCACCTCTGAACAAAGGCTAGTGAACATGATAAACACACCCTGCCTGGCAAACTGTTACATCTGCAAGAACAATGCCTACATCTAATTATTAAAAAAATTAAAAAAAAAAAATAGAATCTTCTTTTTGTGAAAACAAAACACTTTTCTAGAATTGCTGTGCTGTACCTGTATTTTTGGGCAGCTATTTTTAAATCTTCATTCACTGAACCTCAAACTCCAATAAACAAGCTATTAATTGTTCTTCTTAAGCTCCTAAAAGGGCTTCATGGATCCTCGCTGGGAATTATAGCAGGCTGCGTAAGGCGTAAGGCTGTGCAAGTGCCCATCCCAAGTCCTTCCAAATGTCAGAGATTCCCATGCTTCTAGCTGCATTGCAAAGAAGTGCACAGTCCACAATATTTTTTAAGAGAATGCATTTTCAATTCCATAAATAATGCATAGGAAACACACACTTTGCTTGCTACCTTATGGGAAAGCCGTGTTTGATACACACGCACATTAAGGCTGCAGGGTCTAAGCTTGTCACTGAGGCAGCAGTCTGGGATGGATAATCAGCTCAACGTACAGAGATGAAATTCCCAACTACTTTTCTCTTAACATTAAACGAGAATTATATAGCAAAGGTCTGACTCTAAACAAGCCTCCCAAAGATGGCTAGTCTTCATCAAACTAGAAGCAGACACGTGCCAGTGCTGTGCAAACACAGCCAGGAGGAAGCAAGACAAGAAAAACTTTAAAAAAGGAATGTTGTAGAAAAATGGCTAATTGTTCCCAGCCTGAGTGAAACATGATAATCCCTTACTCTGAATTATTTTACCTCCCAATGGAGCTGATGAAGGAAAGCAGAATTTGAATGCTTTGGAAGATTTTCTACTGCCAAATGGAATGTAAAATCAGTGACTTCAGGGTAATGTTGTCAGGTTTGAGACGCCACGGCCAGGAGCTCTCCAACTGTTTGACAAAACAGAGATTAGTTCTCAGAGCTTTTTACCAAATTTTTTTCCCCTCTTTGCAATATTACATTTTGTGTTGGGACATCTGGTCCCACTGTGGGAAGGTGATAGAGTCTCCTCGCATGAGGCAAGGTGGTTCGGGAAACCTGCCAGCAAGAAGGTCTGCTCTCCATCGCTGCTTTGTCAGCCAGTCGCAGGACGCGGAGTGCTACGCGTCTCCCCATCCAGAATTGTGTTAGGTATGAAAA
Organism: Egretta garzetta; assembly: GCF_000687185.1. Taxonomy (NCBI): domain Eukaryota; kingdom Metazoa; phylum Chordata; class Aves; order Pelecaniformes; family Ardeidae; genus Egretta; species Egretta garzetta. The sequence goes on along the minus strand of NW_009259308.1, from coordinate 6,704,659 downwards.
ATGGCTGTGTGTCACCTACTGCTCTGTGCAATTAATCACCGGCTGAAAAAGGTAGGGGACTAGTTACTCTCCAAATGACACGAATACATGACTGTTTAACTCCTTTGGACAAATAGGTCCCTTGGTTGAGAATGGCCTTCCGGTTCGTAGCCAGGTATAAATAAACACACAAAATACACAGCTAATCTATCACCCAGAAAGGCACATGGAGCTTAAACGCACTGACAACCATTCATCTTTAGGAGGTAACACCTCTACCAAGGGGCTACGGTTCTGATCCCCTTTTACAGAGTTTGGATCAACATGAAAAGCAGCCTGCTTCACCGCTTGCTTCTTGTTTAAACAAACAAAGGAGACCAGAGTCCAAAATTTCTCCTGAGACTAATCCCCCCTGATTCTAGAGCATGACAGTTTAAATTGTTTATCATGAACTGTTAAAATGATGTTTCAAAGCTAATCATGACTGTTTTGAGATAGTCCACAATCTAAAAAACTTCACCATATATGGGAAATTTCCCAGTCAGGTCCTGCTTTGGATGTGCCCAGCCAGCATTCCAAGTCCCATCTTCATCTGACCATATCCAAAGTTCATTATTTGGTTCCAGAGCTTTGGGTTGCATCCAACTCTTAAATTACTACCAGTATGATAACAAAAACAAATGCTGTCTGTTTGGCTACTAATGAGTCAACAACGATGAAAGGAAAAGAAAATAAAGCAAAGCTCCTCTTCTCTGACAAGCTGTCATAAGGATATGAAGAGCACTAAAATAACAAGTCAGCTCCTCTAGAGCACGAGACACCACAGCAGCTCGTTTCAAAGCATGATTCATATCGTCTAGCAAAGCAGCAACCTATGAGTAGATAAGTATCACTTTGCCAAGGAAACAAGAGGCATGGGAGAGTCCAAAAAATGTTCCTAGCCACAGCAGATCAGCTACTGGGGAGATGGTGAGAGGAGATGAAAAAAAACCAGTTTGCAGCAACACTGCTATCCGACATTGTAGCCGTTACCAGCAAGACAACGTGATTAACAGACAGCTTTTAGAGGTTTAAGAAAATGCTGTGACTTAAAAGACTCATTTTGTGAACAGTAACAGTAAAAGGAATTACATATCCCACTAAGTCCACTGTGGGTAAGTCGAGTTCATAAATTTCCTAAACCTCTTCAACGTACATTCCTCAGACATCACCACTCCACACACAAAGAAGCACAGTGTGCATTACGCTCATTAAAACCGGTTCCCTGAAATAGAGGCTGGAAGAAGCCATTCTTTTGCCTAGAGAACTTATCAGCTGAGCAGGAAAAGAAGGAATGCTGTTGGCATCTTTTCTCCTCTCCGCTCCAAGCTACCGCGTCCCACCACAGCCTGCCACTGCTCGGTGTCCAACTGGCAGGACACATCATGCCACTCCATGTGGCACAGAGGAGGACTGAAGCCTCCACGCTGCCAAGAAAATGCACAAAAACAAACGTGCTACACAGCAGGAACCATGAGACTAGGCAGAACAGTTCAGCATGTCCCACAAAGCACAGATCACCGGATTTTGCTCATGTTGGTAGACCCCATGTCCTGCCCCAAACTCCTCAGGAAGGACCCAAAATGCAAAAGCTTCCCAGCCCCGGCAGCCGCACCTCTCCCTGCTCTCATTTGTGAAGCAATCAATCCCCTGCATAAGAGTCTGAAAAAGCACCAAGTATACACCAAAAAACAACAGTTCCAGAAAAGTAAATTCCAGGCACATTGCAAGGAGGTATTCAGGGACTCGGCAGCAGAACAAGTCTGATTCAAGGTCCTGTGATAAAAGTGAAATGAGCTCCCATCTCACTGCTGTACATACAGTTTATGAGCTGACATGTTATTTTACATGGTACACTCACTCTATCCCAGATGAGCATAGAGCAAATAAGCCCTTGAAGGATTCCTCTGAACTGTACAAATACTGGAATCAGATATGAGCAAGACACCAGCCTTCAGAAATGCAGATTGGGAATCCCACACATCTGCACACACTGAAACCCACAGCTTTTAAACAAAGCCACCACGTACATATCTGCCATGCAGGTACATACAGGCTACCGTACTATATTTTTTCTACAAAATTACTTCATTGGTTTGGGGTTCAGCCGTTTGAGGATCAAACTCAGATTTTCCAGCTCTTTTGGCAAACTCCCAGATGCTTAACAGGAGGGGAACAAGGGCTGGAGGGCAGCCCCGGAAGCTCTTCGTGAAAATGGACTGTATTTTATGTAATAGGAAGCGTACTGCAGTTTCATCTGTTACTGTCCTCTAAAATGTATTTCATTTATAAAACCACAAATCCTCTTTTATCTTCTCAAAATGGTAGACAAAAGCCTTTGTTACTCCAGGTATTAAACCACCCTATAGTTGCTAATTAGACAGCCCTGATGCAATAGGAAAAATACAGATGAAATAATCTCTGTCTCAGGTAATGAACTTCCACTGCCGTCAGGACTAGAAACACCTTCTGGGAAGTCATCTGTTGACAGACATTCAGAAGTTATTGCTGATACTCAATTTGGGAAATATTCAGACAATTTCCAATACGAATCACCAAGCACTGTTTCTTACCTGACTACCTTATGTCAATATTATTTTAATTTATATGACATACTTTGTAATAAACTCTATTCTGAAACCAAACCTGATGTAACATGTAACTGCTGCCTTTGGGAGAACAGAAGTAATGATTTCTTACCAAAACATCATTTTTATATGACGTTTCATAAGCAGCCAAATGCACAGCTAGAAAACTAGGACCGCTGAATTTCCATCATTTTGGAGAACTTAAGCAGAGACTATTTTGAAGTTAATACAATATTGACTTTCCAGCACTGAAGATTGAACTGCTATGATATAGTAAACGATCCACTGTTAATATTTCACCTTTCTTCTGTACCTTTAATTTTTAAAGATACCCAAAGTTAAAGGATATATGCTTGCAGAAACAGGGGCTGGGACTCATAAGGCTTGTGTTATGTTCCTGATTGCAACCTTAACTCTTTGGGTCAAGCATTGCAATAGAAACTTTTTCCTGTTCATATCAAAACTAAAGCATGCACGTCATTACACCTTACAGTAGCTTGATTTCATAACACAGGTATTCCCCATTTGAATTGTAATGAAGGCATACCTTGAGTGAGGTTGGTTTTTTCAAGTATCACTAGTTTACTTGTTAAAAAAAACCACAGCCTTCAAAATCTGGTTCAAGTCTTTCATTGATCTCAGGTTTGTGGGCCCAGCTGCATTACTTATCTGTGCAGATCCTCATGTCTTTGGTGAATAATGAGTATTTTACATTCTGATACTACCCTGAAGAGGTTTTTTCTTCTGAGACAGTGTTTCTGGCAAATTAATAATTCAGTGATATTTTCACGGTGGTTCTTTCACCTTTATTTATTGCCTTGACTGGAAGAGACAAAATTTCCCTTTGGAGAAGGAAAACTACGAACATATCATTTGGAACAGCTGCCTCAAAAAAGTGATTTTCAAGTTCCACTGTAAATTTTCCGCTTTAAATTACCTTTAGCTCTTCTGGTAATCTGTCTGCAATATTTAGGGTTTAGATTTTTAAAAGTAATGATAATGGTAGAAAATGTCAGCTCTCAGGTAAACAAGGTTTTAAAAAATAGCACGTAAGTATAATAAAGACCTATTACTTCATATTTCATATTTACTTTTATTTATGTGCTTTCATAACTTCAAAGAGGCAAGCAGTTGCTGCACAGCAGCTCTGGGAAAGTTCAGGACATTGGCAACAAAGGTATAAACCAACATTAACTGGTAACCCCTATCATCTCTAAACAGGCTTCAGCACAAGGCACTTCAGCGCATACCTCTCAGACAGCTCATGAAATATTTTGCTGTATCAGCACCATAAACCCCTTTTCATCCCCCTAATAAAAGGCAAAACAAAAAAAAAATTGTAAGAAACAAAAAATAATTTCTCATGGAGATGAACAAACATGGACTTTCACAAAGTGACAGTGTCCAGTCCTCTGAAAATTGACAGGTTTTCCAATATTACAGTTGTGAACTGAGGAGAAAAAAAGAAGCAGAAATACTTCTTTTTTTTAAAAAAAAAAATCTACGTTTCTACGCTTTTATTCATACATTTTGCCAACTCAAAGAGTGAACAGAGTCCCTCTTCTCCGTGTGAAGGTGGATACATAATTAATCTAAAAGTAGCTAAGCACTCTGACCAAGGACAACTTCAAATTGAGAATGTGTTGCCTGTCAAAGAAATCTTTCCTATGAAATAAACCTCCTGAGAGCCTATGTAGACACTAACTTCAGGAAATTCAGTAAGGCTTCATTTCTTGAAAACATCCCATCATTAGAAGGACGGACCACCTGCACCTCCGTATGCCTCCAAAGCCCCGCTCAAATCAGCATTGTCAGTAAATTAAATTGGTTCAAATTAAAGTGAACTTTTACCCCTAAAGAAGTGGAAGGGTTCCTGTGAAGTCTTTCAGGGAGATCACTGGAATTCAAGGTTATATCCTGATGTTTCCTCAAATAACTTGTGGTAAGACCCAATATAAAACTTCAAGTAGTATGAAAAAAAAAGAAACATCATCATAGTACTGTAGAAACTCTACAGGACACAAAGGTGGAAACACTGAGCTTGCTGATTTCTAGCATTTTTATAGCAATGTTTGTCACAAACGCCCTACTTAAAATAGCCCATTCTGGCAATATTGCTGCTACCATTGCTCCGTTCAACCTATCTCTTAGTGTCAAGAGAGAAAACAAGTTGATAGTGACTACGTATATTTTTTTTAAGTGTATAATAGAATACGTTGAGTATGGTATGTGTAGAAAATGTGCAAGTGTAAGGTAAGATAGTAAACAGCACCAGAAACAAAAGAACAGGCTTCTAACATTTAATGCAGTGCCCTACTAAGACGCTGTGACCTAAAAGGGTCCATTGCAAAGGGTTAGAAAGTATGTCGCTTCATTGGGCCACTTCTGTTTTTAGGCTCTCTTCTGAGACTGCTGATAAGCACAGCAATTAATGACACCTTTTTTAGAAGCTTTGAGGAGAGGAACACCTTTGCACAGGGAACTGGAGTGAGGCCAGCACGCCCGCTGCCATCAGCCTCTGAGCAGGCTTCAGTCGTCAAGAGTCAGGATTTGAACTGGATGCACAGAACCTGGATGTTCCTCTCTCATGTGAACACCTTCACCTAATGTTCACTCCTATCTTTTCTTCTTTCCAAAGATCTTTTCTGGTGGGTCATGTGCTGATACACAGTCTAGGTAAGACGTATGGTTACCTCCACCACTCTCTACCAGCTTCTGTAGACAGCTTGAAGAGGCAAATAGACATCTCACAGTTCTTCATAAATACTTTAAGTGCCCATCTAAGCTTTCAGTGGGATTTATAGTTAACTAATTTGATATTTAAAAAAATATATGTCCCATAAACATCTGGTATTCTTTAAAATCTGGTCCTGAGTAACTGTATTAGCTGCTAATTCTCAAATACATAGGGTTTCACTGCCCAGCACCAGAGTTTCCTCCCTGTAGCATTTTGCCTCTTGGAATCAACCAAACACACCAGCAAAAACACACAGCCTGGTGGCCTTAATTCAGCTCTCTGTGGTTATTCCGAGCCCGTAGCAAGGTCACCACACAAATTAGCATATTCCAGTATGAAATATTCAAAACCAGGCAGCACAACGTTACCCTACAGACTTCTGAGATTACTGGGGTCATTCTCTTCAATAAGCTTTATTTCACATAAAAGTGCATTTTAGAGAAGACTCTCCTCATAAGTAAAATAAATAAATGATTCTTCTCTTCCAGAGAGATCCAGGACTGTAAACACCAGGCTGTCATGACTGATTTCCACCGTCAAAGTTATCAGGCCAGGTAGCTTATAATGTACGTGTTTTCATGACACCTGATTAAAGCTGGTGTCATCACAGTTTTATGGACTACTTAAATGTGGCAATTTCCATTAAGTGTTTTTAAAAAAGCAATTAACAGTTTTAACAAGAGTTCAGTAGTTCAAATCATTTCAGCATTGACTGGTAGATTGTCCTCCTGGGTACCATGCTTGACATTTGCAATCTCTTAGCCTCTCACAAGTAGCATTTTGGCTAAGTAGTAGGGGAATTACGAACATTACTCGGCCCTGCAAATATACCCCTTTTTAGGGGAAACAACAGACTAACAGCAAACCAAGGCACCATCAACAAGCAATTAACAAAACTTGCAAACGATGCTACTAGGGGCAGCGTTTCTGATAAAGAATTTGGTCTCCCATCTAGCATGAAAGCAAATCCGTCTGCAACAGCCCACCAAGAAAAGACAGGGAGGCAGCTATGTGTGAAGGAAAGCTTGAGAAAGACAGATCACACCTAAATTGTTTCATGTGATTGACAGATTTGCAAGGAAAAACAAAAATCGGTGAAAATTAGAGTCTGCAGTATTAGTGGAAATGAAAGAAGATCAGGTTTTAGCAGGGTCCTAAGCTGAGTGGAGAGCAAAGGGTCAGCAATGCAGATGTCAGCCCGATCATTCGGAAGACGTACCAGAAATCAATATGAAAACAAAGCCTTCTCAGCCGTTAATGTTTCTCAACTATCCTTTTGCTAAGAATATCTATTGCGGTGTCACAGCGCAAGCGGTCAGGGGTTTTCGATGCAGACTGAGTCACCATTTAACTACTAGATCTGAGTGTCCCATGCCTTTATGTGATGAACCACACAATCTCCACTGGCATGCAGATACTGTGTGTCTTTACTAAGTACAGGAAATCTGACAATGTGAAAACAATCAAAGTAATACAGCAGAGTACGTTGTCCAAACTATAGCATGCCTTCTGTTGGGAAATCAAACTGCTACATCGAAAAGAGATGAAAAGAGGGAAGGAGGACCAGGATAATACCTTTGTTGCAGGACTACATCTATTCGGGAAGTTACAGGTTGTTCCTCCTCAGTTTGCTCCATAGCACTGCTGGCTACTCAGAGAGAGCGTGACATCCCCGCAACGTCTTCCTAGCTGGCTGCTCGTTGCAGCTACCAGGCACTGCCCGTGACCCCCCAAAAAGACAGACACAGCCAAGGCCAGGCTAGAGGCACAGGACATTGCCCAAAGCGCAATAAACTTCTTCACCCGTGACAGCAAACCTCCCTGAAGACTTCACTCTTCTTTTTTAAAAAGACCCCTTTTTAAGGGTGGTTCTAATGCATTACAAAGGATGCAGCATGGAAACGATCTGCTTTTCAGTACCCTCCTCCTCACATAACACAGGCTGGAAAGTCCCTGCACGAGGGACTCGTAGCTCTATGCTTCTCCCAAAGGGAGAGCAATTTCAGACAAACATGAGGAAACAGTTGTTCTTTTACAATGCTCATTTTGGCAATTTTCTCTCAAATCAACATTTCTTTCTTTAATTAGCATCTTTCCAGGAAACTACAGAGAATGATGTTTCACTGTGACAAATGAGAAGAAAGAAGAAAAGGCGCAGGAATTGCCAGTGGAGTGGAGTAGCAGGCGCTGTTGTCCTCCTATACCTGGATTTTATTTGCACTGGGGCAGCAGTGAAGCGGCCCAGCCACAGGTCCGAGATGCCTGCTCTGTCCATACCAGCTGCTGGTGATCCAGCTTCTTGTTCTCACCAAGGTTCATTAACACAAAACCATCCCACAGCACATTTCACCAATGTTGTATTTTGGGCAAACTGCACTGTTGCTCATTGCACAGTCAACTTTAACTAGTGCTGTCTGTTCCTCGATAATTTGGGCTTAAATAGTTCACAAGGCTCAGTCATCTGTAAATCTCTCCCCAAAAAATTTCAGCAGCAAATCACACCCGACTAAGTCAGTTGCCCTAGTCTCCACTATTTCTTCCATCACAATAAGACACAACTAAAAGTATACAAGAAGTGGCTGTCATGTCTCTTGGGGAAAGCTGTTAAACTGTTAAGACACTATTTGAGTGGAAGATAACAGCAGTTCAGAAATAAGAACAGTTTTTACTACATAATATTAAAGCTGCTTAATTGAGACTGCTTTATATAAATTAAAACAGAGGCTTTCCCAAGTTATCACGTATGCTCACAGAAGTATTAGGATCACTTTTAATTAAGCCATGGAAAAGAATTTGTTTTCAAGGATGAGGTGGTTTCATCATACTCATTATGGCCTATTCTTAACAGGGGATCTTACAAGAAGCTCTCATTAAACAGCTGTTTGAAATGAGAGTAGGTTGATGCACACCAGCTACTCCCACTATTGCAACATCGTACTTACAGCTTAGAACAATTAAAGCTCTACAGTGACCACAGAATTTCTTTATATTCCTCTTCACGATAAAATTTACCCACAAAATCTGTGACTGCTACTGAAAGAAACACTTCAGTTAACTGGAGAGTCCAAAGACAGCTTACTATTTCTTTTCCCATCCCAAATCTTAAAGCCAGTGGAGTCTGTAGATAAAGAATAAAAAAGCCAGGTCTGGAGAGAGCTCTGGAAGTGTCACTTGAATTCCTCATCTTTTCTCATTTTCTGTTAGCCAGTCCCTGAAGCCTAGGAGCGGCCCACAGCAACAGCCATTAGTGACTGGATGCAAGGCTGCACCGTGCCCGCCCTTCTAACTAGAAAAACCAGAGGAGCAGAAGCTTGGAGGGCTCTACAGCCAGAAGCATCCAGGGAGCTCTTTACAAAGCTTGTCCTACACTTAAATCTTATTTAGGACAGTGTGTCTTTTTTTTGCGGCTTGCTCTGGCAGCTTGCTCTGGCAGCTTGCTAGTTGTGTAACATCATGTCCACTCTACTGAAACACAGAGAATACAAAAGTCTGTGGAGGTATGAAGGAATGTAAGTGTCAGCACTTTAGCAGAAAACCCTGCTTCTTCTAGGAAAGTCTGAAATTCATTGGTGCATATACTTCTCCCCAGCATACACTGGTTTAGACTTGAAGCAACCCCAATTAATAGAGCTCTATCAAGGGAACAGAAGAACCACCTCTCCTTCAGCTGACAGAAGTATCACACAGTACTCCTCAGGATTATTCTTTGCAGAAAAACTCAATCAGGATTCCTTTCCTTAATGTATTTGTCATTGTGTGACACATTTCCAGGACAAGCCCAGAGGCTGCAGAGGTTGTGCCAGAAAGAAAGGGAGCAGCTGAGCTATTACAGTGAGAGTACTTAGCTCTAGGGTAGCTCACATATAGCACCAGACACTTTAAAGACAGTAACCAGGTTTATCCTGTTACAGATATGGTGAAAGTAAGACACAGAAAAGGAAAAAGGATTGGTTTTAAAGTCACTAAGGAACTCAAGGAATGCGCTGAAAAATAAAGCCTAAACCTGCAAAGAAAACAGAAAATGAAATAGTATTCAAAATTTCCTTCAAAAACTCTTTGACCTCATAAAAAAAATACAGTCAGTGAAAACTCTTAAAATCCTGGACTCCATCCTAAAAGGCAGTTAAAAGAAAAAGCCACCATGGGCACAAGAAGTTTAATTGCAGAGATGAACGAGAGAAGTTCTCATCTCTCAGCAGTAAACCTTTTAGTATTTATGACATTGAAATTACACTGCATAAACAAAGGAAAAGTTAGAGAAAGGCTGGCCTCATAAATAACGGCACATTGTTGTGCCAGCCTGATTACCTCACGTCTGTTTTCATACAGGCACCAAGCTTGCGCAGAGCAGCCTGCAGTTCCCTCCAGCTCCCAGCCAAGGGAAGTGGGAAAAGCGTCCTTTGCCAAAAGGGAAAAGACCAAACAAAAAGATCACCTCCGTTAGAAAACAGATTCAAAACATACAATATCCTGTTGTGAAACTTTTAGAAGAAGTTGCAACAGATTAAATAGCACCCATTTGGTTGTCTGAGTGAAATACACCTGCGGTGGCCCAGTACAGGTGCCTGCTGTGGTATGCTTATTTCGAACAGTAAAAGTGCAAGCTGCAAAGTGTCCGTGGCATCTCTTTGCTCTGAGCCATACACACGGTGATGGTAAAATGAAGGAAGCAACTCTAACAAAGGAAATACTTGACAAAGTTTAAGTCCACACCATATGTACGGTTAGGTCTGGCAGTTTTGCTTCCTGACCCATTGGTGCCGAGTCGTAACTTCAAGCACAAGCACACGGGCACCTCACTAGGAGGCAGGGGTGCCGGCGCACATGCTGCCCGGCAAACGCCTGCACCTGCGTAATCCCTCCTCTTGCGCTCTGCCCCACTTACCGAAATCCCGAAGGTTACAGCCAGCTGTCCATGGAAGAGAACAGAGAAACAGCACTGGCACAGGAAGATTCAGCACCAAGTCTGCTTCGGTACAAATTTCTCTCAAGCCAAACAGCTTTAGTTTACAAGTGTGCATACATTACAGCGATAATTACACCACTTTTAAAGGTAATAAATAACCAGACAGTAAGCAAGGGTGGAAAGGGGTAGTGAAGAGAGAACAGGCCAGCAGGCAGCAGGATATGAAGCAGAAGGAAGTTGAAGTATACCAAACCTCTCTGATTTATCTTACTGAATAGTCTTATTGAATTAAGGCCAATAAATAAATTAAATTATATCAGGCACAAGTTAATTAGCAAAGCATGAGAAATAAAATAAAGTGAATTAATAAAATTGCCAGAAGTATCTAAAGACCCATGTATATTGCTTAATACAGTGCAGGTAAAGACACTGAAGTTAGCTGAAAGCATAGACGCAAAGCAAATTGGTCTGCCTGAACCCCAGGATGCTCCGGGCACTGCTGCCAGCAGAAACCTGGAGCCAGCTGGGGCATGTGTATACAGCAAAGCACAGATGTATATGTTTGTCAAGCATAGTTAGTGGTCACAGTGCCAAAAGAAAAACAGCAGATAAATAGTGGCTAAACCATACATACTATTCTCGGTGGTTGATGGAGCCATTAAAGACACAGAAAAATATGATGAGCTCAAGGCATCATCTCGTTACAGGGCCTGCCGGTGGTGCACTGATGTGCTTGTACACTTGGTGAAATTGGAAGTTGGTCATTTCCACCATACTGCTGTCAACTAGCCAAGGGTCAGGCTGTTCACTTTACCCTTTTGTCGTCCCCCCCACCTCGTGTCCTCTCCCTGATGGTCAGGCTCTGAGGAACCCCCATGCTCCGGTGACCACTCCCAACAATGGAGCTCCTTAGGAATACAGAGCTTTTAGAAGGATCAAGGTAACATCTTCTGTCTACACAAAGTATTGCAATTATTCCCAAAGGGCCTTTGGGCATTGCTAAGGTAAAGTGCTTATAAAGCTAACAGTTATTCAAAACATAAGCCTTAGAAAGAGAGAGAGCACAGCATCCAGCAAGCCATGCAGTGGCTAAATGAGGGATTAGAGGTGCTCACAGAAACCACACTCCGGTTATTCAACAGAAAGGGAGGAAGTTTTGTTCCAAATAGATTAGTGGAACTAATTAGGCAGCAAGCAGGAATCACACTAAACTACCACGTTACACAGTAAATAAACTCAGCCTTAAGTGCCCCCAGAGAAACTCAATATAGTGTCATGTCTCGTCTTACAAGAGGAGAAGAGGGTACCGGCAGCCTCCAGTTACCCATCTAGTTTTTAAGCTGTCTTCTCTGGTTTTTAGAATCTGGAGTGAAAGGTTGGAGGCTGATTCATGGTGTGACCCAGGGTTCAGTTCTACAGCTCTGTTCATCCCTGGGGAGAGAAATTATGTCTCCGACAGTCCAATCAAACATCCTCATCTCGGACAAAAACATCTGGGACTGTTTTCTCCCAGCGGTAAGCAAGAGGGTTGTGGTAGATCTCCCCTGCAAGGGATTAACCAAACTGCTACAGCATTTCAACAGTCAAGGATTATGACAGACTGCAGGCAGGAGTAAACTGGATCTTGCAGCCTCAGCTTGACTGCAGACTTGCTGCCAAATGAGCTAAACTGTCTGTGCCTTTTACATTCTATAAAATGGGCACAGCCCTAGACGCATCAGAGGCATTTTAACCTACCGAGTTAAAATGCTTCCAGGTTTTTATCTGACCAATCATTGCATCAGAAGGATTTGCAAAATCTTTCCACCTTGCATTCAGCCCTCCTTGAATACACAATGGCAGACACACCACCATACGTTATTGTCACCTAGTTAATTTGAATTTTCAAGTCAGCTACAGGCTACCCAATTCATAGTTTCATTTGACTCTTGAATCTTCCACATATGTTGAGTTAAAATGCACAGCTACCAGTGCTAAGCCAAGTCAGACACTATTATCATGCCTGTACTGTAAAGCGAGGAAATTCAGAACTATATTTAATTGCATGGCCCTTTACATTTTTATTTGGCAACAGCCAAGCCAAGTGTCATATAATGAGCAGCATGAACCAGCAAGACAGAAGAGTTGGATTTCTTAAAGCACAGTGCAGAAATCATGTGAGAAATTATTTTCCTGGTTGTTTGATGACCCATAGCTGTATAGCTAATAACCACATTGATGCCCATGGGAAAGAAAAAAAAAAACCAAAACCAAAAACCTAACCTCAACTAAATTCTAACTTTTAACTTGCACCATTTTCCTTAACGTTATGAAGTGTTTATTATCAAAATGCTGATATACAAGTGGAAAACATTCAGTCTAATGAGTATGTGTATATTTGCTGGAGTCCCCAGGAGGCTTCTCCAAATGAGGTGCTCACTTCAATGAACCTAACATGGTAATTAATAAACTCACTAAACAGACTCAGCTGCTGAAGAAAAGATGAACAGAATTGAAGGAAACCCTGCCACGATGGAAGGGTTTTCAAAAATACTGTGAAGATACACAGAAGGAAAGAAATTTTAAAAAGGAAAATGAGGGCAGCTAGAGTGAAAGATGAAGAGTGAAAAAGTGGCCAACAAACCAGAACTTTTCTGGGTGGACAGACAGATTACAGGCTATGAACCAAGGCATCAAAGCCTCCACAGCATCTCATGCTCCACTCTGGATGTGCTGGGAGGTTTTGTGCTTAATCCTTATTGTAAAAGGTTACATTAGTGCTTATTGTATTTTGCCTGCTGTGAAGTTATGTTTCCTCCCCATGAATTGTATTAAAATGATTTTTGCGTCTATTAAATATGGTGGTTTCTTTCTGGTTTTGTCAATAAATTGGATTACCAAATTATACATAGCATTATTAAGCATCCCAGTCAATTATTAAAAAAATACATCAATGATAACTATCAAAAAATTATTTGGTGCTAAAAAGATATTAACTCATTATTGCTGGAGGAGTAATTTTTATTTGCTGTTTTTCCATTATGATGCACTGACCACGATACCACTCACAGTATGACTTAACTCATTTCCACTTGAGAAGAGGAAACAATTTTGCAAAATGACTGCCGATCTTAATACCACAGGTTCTGCTTTTGTACACAGGCCTGCAAAAATGGGAATAACTGTCTGCTTTGATGGCTTTTCCCTGCAATACTTTTGGGGGTTTTCCCTCCAAGTTTTGGTATAACTGCTGTAAACCATCATTCCATATCTCCTCCTCCTCCTCATCTTCAGTTTGCATGTGTAGTACTTGCCCAAAGGTTGGTGGTCAGCACAGACTGCAAGAGGCCTTGCTGCTGAGGGTTTGCAGTATCAAGTCTCCTGGCAAATGTGGGAATGGCCTCTCTGCCTTCGGTTATCTCTAAGAGTTTCATCGTGTCTCTGGGCTAGAGACACAGCCTATCAGCCAGTGAGAAACAGAGTGAAGGCTGCTGGAAAGACTATTTAGTTTTAAGTTAATTGAAAACAAATCTTCTCAGGCAAGGGGAGAGGAGCTTCCCCATGGCTAGGATACTCACTCCGGGTTTGCAAAGCAAAGGCCCACGCCTCAGGTCTGCCTGATTCAAGCCCTGCTTCCCCATGACAGATACTAACGCATCCACTACTGACTCTGGGTGATAGTTCCTGTTCTCCACCCCGAAAGGCTGCTTTGACTTCTCCACTCTCAAAGGTTGTAGTCGATCCTGATTCCAAAACCAGGAGCTTTTATGAAGTCTGTAAAACCTACGGCTGAAGAAATGTGTCTGACCCAGATACCAAGATCAGTTGATGACCTCCTCCTCTTTCAGTATGAAAGAAAACAGAATGTGCAAGGGGAGAGCGGCTCTGGTGTGCATGTGTGTTGTGTGTGAGCCGCACACAGCATGGCCCAGCAGCGAGAAGGCACAACGCTATGTCATACTCCAATTCAAAACAACCGCTGTTAGTTTGGAAAAGCCACCCAGCTGCCGGCCATATAGGATGGCTCCAAACTGTAGAAAGTCTCATAACTGCTGTGCAATACTGCAACATACACTAGGAATTCATGTGGTAATTAGAGACTATCTACAATTATGACTACAGCAGAGGGGAAAGCAGACACGATAGCACATGCTGTACTGTTTAAGTTGTCCACGAGGCTGTTGGTGAGAGGAAGACGCAATGCTGCCCCAACAGTAGTGCTGGGAAGGGATGCCAAAAGCTGTCAATTCCAAAACGTCGCCCTCCCAAAACCAAAAAAACTAACCAAATGTCGCTGCTGTTATCAAATGCAGAGAGATACAGCTAAATTTCAAGATAGTAAAGCCCAAAAATGGGGAAAATTAATCCGTGTACAAAGCCACAGGTTCCCCTTCTTAAGAAACAGGCAAAACTTCTTTCCCCTACCGTTTGCACCGCAGAGTCCACATGGCCGCTGCCAGCACAAGATAACACTCCACCCGCTCCTATGTGTTAGCTGCCTAATTGCCAGCTAAGTTTCCATCCTGAATCCTTCCTGTCAGTGCTGGCTGGTAATGATTGATGAAGCAGACACCACACAGCTTGATTTCTTGGATAGCAGGTTGCTGTTGCAAAGCTGGCAGTTAAGAAAAATCTCGTTCTGAATCTTTAAATGGACTGCTTTTGATGAAGAAGTCATTGAGGGAGAAAGAATAAACATGAGGCACCAAGGTGTAATACTGAAGCGTCTCGCATTTCATAGCATAACCGCCCTTCAAAAAGCCCTGTTACAGATGTGCTTGGGAAAACCCCCAAAGCAATTGCATAGTTGTGCAGGGGTGTTAACGTGAGGCAGCTGCTCCCTGCCGGTCAGTGAATCCACGACGCGTAACTGGTCCAGCCTCAAACCTGAAGAAGGAGCTCTCCTCCTTTGGTTCTCTGTGTACAAACTCCAAACTAAATGCTCACTGCTAAATATATGCATTCACTTTGCCAGGGCATCCATCCTCCTTGCTAAAACCTACTTTCAAACAAGCCGCAGGTCATTTCCATTCCATGTAAGTCAGGACAGAGGATAAGGGAAGGCGAGAAATGACACATTTTAAATCCTAGATCAAGCACAAGGCAGCAGCACTTCAGAAGTTGCCAAACAGAGGGCTGGTGGCTGAGGAGAGGTGGCCAAGAGGAGCTGCAGAAGCACAATCTTGTCACAAGCTGGTTTTAATCCTGAGCACCAGCCCAGGGTTTACAGGTCAATCTGTACGGCAGGAGCTCTGCCTTTCATAGCTGTATCCCCTCCATCCTCTTCAGCCAAGTTGATCAAGGACATGTTTTACAGCAAAACGTGGGCATGTTAGCAGGCATTAATGAAAACAAAGATGAGAGGGGGGGAAAAAAAAGGCAGAATGGACTTCAACAACACAAATAGGGCAAAACTGAATCACAAAGTCAGCAGAGAAAACAGCGTACCTGAACAGTTTCCTGCAGTACAACTTAAAGCACTTGACAAGCTCCATATCCAGTTGGAAACAGTTCCCATGCTCCTGAGATGCGCAAGCTGCAAAGGCAGCT
>NW_009259308.1:6679042-6688546 GCF_000687185.1 Egretta garzetta | reverse complement strand
TGCCCAAGCCTCCTGAGATCCCCAAGCTGCAAAGTCAGCTTCTGAACCCAGCATTAAAAAACGGGCCACTTGAAATTTTGGAATAAACACCATTCTTTTCACTAGTGGAGTCTACAGCTTAGAGGGATGCTGCGGAACATCTTTGCTTTTCTGACACTCTTCTCAACTGGAAAAACATTTATCTTTGCTGAAATATGCTGAAAATCTTCACTGTGCTTGAGCCCCAATCTTCACAATCAGATCTCACCCTTAAAATTCACAGCCAGCTCCCTAAGGAGGGAAGGAGGAGCTGCGTGGACACAAAGCTACAGTTTCCTTCTGGTTTGGAAGGAATACGCTGAGAAACTGCCTCCATGGGAGGAAGATCGTTTTGGATCCACCTCTATCATATGCTGAAGCAATATTCCTGGTGCCAAAGCGACTCTCCTAACTTTCTGCGATTGCTAAGGGAGCTAGCAAACACAAATTTGGGGAAATGCAGCAGTATCCCAAGGAGCCTGACAATCCGCTTCCCTATGTGTTACTGGTGCTCACTCCCCTGGCTTCATCCCAAATTTCTCTCACTATCCTGACCCTTAATCTCTTTCCTCTATACACGTTTTCAGCTATTCCCTTAACCACACACATGCTCCCCACAACATATATAATAAAACTACAGCTCATAAAACCAGAGAAATAAAATTGAATGTTGAACTCTTGACATTTGCTATCCATTACTGTATTTGTACGCACTGCCTTTTCCCACTGCTCATTACCATTTGTCTCCATATCAGCCCTCGTGGTTTTTTTAATCCAATTCTCATAGTATTTGATACTTTATATAATCACATACTTTGAAAAGCTGGAGAATCTCAGCTTTTAATATGAGAATCTCAGCTTCAGTCAAAGTGATTTTCTACCTGCTGGGTTTTGAAAGAGGGGTGCACGGAAAGAAAAGAAAATCCTGAATACATAAATCCTCAGGAGCTCAAACGACACAATGAGAAAGATTGACTGAAAAACTAAAGGGAAAAAAAAAACATTTCATTTTAATGAAGTCAACTTTCTAAGCCAATCTCATGAAGAAACAGGCAGTGAGAGTGTGACCTACACGGCCTCTGTAGCTGTAAAGGGGACTGGTCTAGATTAACACTAATGTCAAGATTAGCTAATACCCCATTTCAGGGGAGAGCGTGACACAGCATTAAAACCTTCAGACAATCTTGGCTGTCTACCTAGACAGATGTGGGCAGAACCGTCTTTAAGAAAAACATTTTTCAAAGCTTTCCACGAGGTACTTTGTTTAACTGTAATTGGATTTCCAATGGCAAGAGGTTCTGCCATTCAGAAACCACATAAAGGATGAGCTGGAGACACGGGGGAGAAGGTCCCAAGCCAATTGCTGTTTACTGGGCAGTCGATTTCTTGGGACCTGGTCAGAGGACTGATATCGGTGAGACTTTGTCTTCACAGCTTTTAGCAAGCTGAATTATTCTTGAGTTGACATTTTTCTGGGTTTAGGAAAGTTTTAAAATTCTCCATCAAATCCCTGTTAATGCCACAAAATGTGGTTTACTATAAAGTAATCTTGTTACAAGGTTTCCAAGGGTTCACAGTGTGCCCTAGAGTTTACAGATGTCTTAAGTTATCCTCAGAAATCACTTTTAAAGTCTGCATGTTAATAAGTGTGATGCATGAAATTTTCTTTTTAACTTTTACTTTCAGATCATTTTGTATCTCCTTTCTGTTCGGGAAGCCATCGAGGGACTCATTTTAGCTACAAAGCTCTGTCTTCTGATGTGCTCAGCGAAATACTGGAATGGGCTTGATATGATAAGTATTTATTTTTTACTTTTGCACAAAAAGAGCATTTCCATTCATTTGAAGCAACATTATGAATCTGATTTCAAATTCGGAAGCAAACAGGCAGCTTCTAATTACACAGTTTTTGCATGTTATTCTGTTTCTCACATCAGGCCTACATACCAGCCTATGCACCACCTTCTAAGACATGTAACTCAGACACAGTTAACTGTAAAAAAAAAAAATTTTACATATCTGACAGTCTACTCTAACTGCATAAAGAGATTAATAAAAGATTAAAGATTTACTTGCCCATTGATATACAACTTAAGAATGTGCCACATTTGCTAGACTCAGTGAAGTGCCTTGAAACCTACCATGCCATGTCTAATTTATAATTTTTTTCTCCTCCATTAAACTCTAAAAAGTAATTATTGACAGTTACCCTGATCCTTTCACCTCTGTTTTCTTAATCACAGCTTAACAAATTATCAACGTGATTTCTACATCCAAAATAAAAGCAATGTATATGTTACCACTGCCAAAATATATTCAGAGGGAAGTACATCTGCATCTACAGACTCTCCCCCCAATATCAAATATTGTATATATGTATTACATAAAATCAACTCAAGGATGCTGTTATCCTAGGACTGTAAAAAATGTTCAATGCATCATGTTTCAATGCTTTCCACTGACTATATCATAGCTGATACAGGTCATTTCAGGTTGGACTTGAATTTTGAATATATGCATTAAAATGTAACCAGACCTAGTGAAGAAAAAATACACCTGTGCTTCAAATGTGACAGCAAATGAAACAAACTCAGTTTTTCATTAATAGAGAACCATTACTCAGTGTGATGTGGGAAGTCTAGAGGAAACTTGGGGCTTCTTCTGAAGGGCTAATCTGTTACAAGGACTTACAATTTGACAAATGGTGTATAAAAAACACCCTTAAAAGAATATACTAGAGCAATAAATCTACTAACTCAGCAATGCCTGAAAAGGTCACAAGCATTTAGCTATCCTGTGATGTCAGCTCCTTTGCTGACATGATTCTAGATTTTAGGTTAAATTTACCATTGATCTCCAGGCAAGCACTGGATCTGTTTACACAAGACATCGCATTTAGCCCACAAATGATCATGGCGAGTCTCTTTCTTGCCCCATTTTAGTTATTATACAATAAACAGAAAGCAGCGGACTTCCCACAGAAAGATCACAATTACTGATGCTTTTCTCATTAGTCCTCTTCCCTCCTATGAAGTCCCTGAATACAGTTTTCAGACCTTTTGGTACTCAAAGCAAGAGTGTGACACATCAGCATTCAGAAGCCTCAGCTGGCCATGCACTCAAAACCTGCCAGTATGCAATGGTAATCAGGTCCTGATGAGCACACACAGGAACTGGTTGGTCTCTTACATTAAGTGGGAAAGCCGATACCAAACAGAATAATTGTTTAATGATACCTATCTCCGTTTAATGATACCTACAGAGCAACTTCACACATTGTGGTATCATGAGCAGACTCACAGAAAAGGTTATGAGTAAAAATAAAAAAAAACTTAAAAAAAAAAAAAAAAAAAGAGATGGATTTTCCTCCAGTTTGGCATCATCATCAGACATTAGGTACTGAAACCGATACCCTCGATCAGTAAATGTTTTGTCACGGTTACATCAGTCGAGCCTATCCCCCTCACCACCCTCCGACCCCAACAGTGAGACAGACACCAGGTAAGATTTGCCAGTACAATATGTACAATCTGCATAAACATTAAGCAGACAAAGGGAAATCAAATAACAAGAGAAAAAGTAGAGACCGTGATTTTCTTTAGGCATTCATTAATGTCTATTCAAATATAAATACTGAACAAAACCCCACATTTCATATTGCGGGAAAGCACACATGTGCCAAATCCTTTGGAGATTTGGTTCAAGAACAGTTCATCCCTATCGGAAGATTTGCCTGAAATACTGCCAAAACCCACTAACGCTTTATGTCAGCTGAAATAAAAGCTACTGTTGCAGAAGAGAAAAACGCAAAGGAGCTTCACAGGACTGTGTTCCCTCTCCTGTCTGTATATTCATGTACCTGATGAAATCCTCTTTGGTCTTCGCCCTTCTGCTACAATTTCAACTGTGCCCATTTTGAAAAGCAGCACAATGGCAGATTTCTTCCAAGTTATCTACATCGTAACCATCAGAGGAGGTACCTCTGTGTCTTCCATTTCTTTTCTAGGTTTTATTGGTGCCTTTCATGTTATCCACAGAAATCAAATTGTGAACAGTTCAGGTAAATTCTTAAGTGATCCCTGCTCTCCGCCTCTTCTCTCCCTTTTCTCTTCTACTCATCAACTCAGGGACTCAGATTTGCGCACATACAAGACAAATATCAACACAAACAATTTCAGGTTTGGACTAAACCAGGAATCTGTCACAGAGAATTTTCTGTCTCTAGAGGAATAGAGGTGGGATGGAGGCAGGGAAGAGATCTCTAAGCTAGAGAAGTCCCAAATACCACAGATCTCCAAAGCTGTGGTGCAGAGAGCAGATCATGAGCAACACTGACACTGTTGTGTCTGCAGAGGCACCACTGATCAGCTCAGAGAAGTGAAGGTTGATTGCCATGGTATGATGGTACCTGCAGAAAGGAGGACAGCCCCAGAATGCACAGGGAGGAGAGGCTATCCCTCCTTCCTGCATCAAGTACGCCCATGATGTAGGGCTACCTGAGGTGAATGGTTCATCAATCACTGGTTGCCTATTTACCCGCAAGCTTCTCAAGGAGGTTCCTTCAACTCAGTCAAGTCACTTTACTACTTCCAAACACAAACCTATGACCTGCTTGCTCTGCTCCTACACATGCTACTCCATCAACAGAAATATTCAAGCTCATTAGAGCAGGTTGTCAAAAGCACTTGCAAGAAGAGATTTTGTACTTCAGAGGATTCTCACCAGGTTCCTCTTCAAGAGAATGAAGAGTAATACAACTGTCCTGATTAACCTGGATTTCTGCAACATCAAACACTTGCAAACGGAATACTCAGAAACACTCTGTGAACCAAAAAATTGTTAGCCGTCATTTTCTTGTAAACAAGAACACTGGAGCAAACAGGACACATACGTACTCATCTCACAGCACACTGAATTTATCAACACAATACTGAGTACCAGTTAACCCTGGGAGATGCACAGACCTGCAGGACTGAAAGCCTGTCACCTGTACTGGTCAAATTAGGGATCTACGCTCTCCAGCATACTCTTGGAAAGCAGGGGGAGGAAATTTGTTGATGCCAATTTATTCAGGGTAATGAAGACAAGGGCTAACTGTGAGGAACTGCAGAAGGACCTTATAAAATTATATGACGTATGAGATGGCAGATAAAATTCAATAGAATAAATGTCAAATATGCATGTGGGAAAGACAATCCTAACTTCACATATGAAATGATGGACTCTGAGCCGACCGTGACTACACTGGAGTGAAATCCTGGATTTACAATGGACAGCCCATGAAAATGTCAGCCCAGCACTACCAACAGTCGAAAGAAAAAAAGACAGCAGATCAAGTGTTAAGAATCATTAGGAGAAAAGGAAATGTAAGTAGGTTATAGCAGACTTCTCTAGGACCTCGTATAGCATGGACAGCATGGATGGGGACTGCTTGTTCATGGACTTTTCCGATACTGACACAAGGATCCCTTAAACCAAACTGGAAACACGTCCAAAACAAAGTGATTTTTTTTTTACCTAACAAGAGAAGCCATGGGTGTCACAAGCATACACTGGCTTAAGGGTAAAGAAGATTACGTTCACTGAAGACAAATCTATTCATGCTTACCATCTACACAGAAATCACTTGGGGCGCAAAGTCCCTGAGCTGAAAACAGCTGGAGCCTGGGAAGCATTAAGAGCAGAAGCACCATGTGTGCCTGCCCTGCTCATACTCCCCTAGCCTATGGCCACTGCTGGAGATGGGAAGGTGGGCTGGACCTTGTAAATGGGAATCAGCAGAATTAGCTGAAGTTCAGCTTTGTATCCCTTAGCAGGAATTTGATTTTTGTTTTATTTTTAACCCAACATATGTTCAATTGGTAATTTTACATTTTTAGCTCCAGTGCTATAGAATTTTGCAAAATGAATAAAAAGAAAGAACGTGAGGGGGAGAGTGGCAGAGTAAAGACATTGCTCATTTTAAGAAACATATCGGCCTGACTTCCCACCACTCAAGAAACAAGGCTTGGCTACCTACTTACTCAACTTTTGCAAAAGTGTCAGCTAAGGCTACTTTCAGAAACTAACCACGTGCTGTTTACACAACCGCTCCAGTTCTTCCTCCCCAAGTCATAATAACCCATGGCACAGCCACATGTAAAACCACCCTGACATAAGGGTATCTGCATGTGGTGAAGAACGTCCATCTCAAGGGGATCTTCTGGTTGAAGCCAATGAGCTGTGTGAAAAAGAGGAGGTTTATGGAATAACAGTAATCCAAAATGATGGAATAGGATGCTCACAGCAGCAAGCGGTAACATGACAGAATCTCACAGCGAGTTTGTGCTTCTGCTATCAGTACTCATTGCAAGAAATTCTGTTCCACAGCACACTCCCCTCTGATATTAATTTTGAATGCAAGACAGCTTTGTAGTACCTAATCCTATTATCATGCTCCTGAAATCTGTAAGAGCAGAAATGTAGGACCGGCCCAGAGATTTAGCACTCCAGCTCTGCTCTCCCATGAGACAGATTCAGGTTCAACAGTCCTTGCTCCCTTAGGGGGTGATGAGGTAATATTTACCCACGCTGAGCGACAGTTATGCACAACAGTAAAGCAAATAAAAATATGTAAATGAAAATACTTTGGACAAAATATGCTTACTTAAACTGGAAAAGTTCATGGGTTTTTCCTTCTATACTTTTCCAAACAAATTAGAAAAAAACAAACAGCTGATTACACTTTGCCTCACTCTCAATTTTTACTAAGCTCTTTTCCTACAGTCTCTACTATCTCTCCTTTTCCTACCAGGCTTTTTCAGAAGCAGGAATTGAAAAATATAAAGAAAAGGAAAAATACGGAAAATAGAATGAGAAAAAAAAAAAAGAGAAACTTTTTTTAAAAAAAGTTGTTTAGAAAACAGATAAAACTGCTAGATATTTGAATGAAAATAGTTCCTGTCAATTTTTTTTTCTTTTTTTTTTAAAAGACAAGTTTCATTTTACTGGATGATAGCAACTTTGGCAAAGGAGATGAGGTAGAACACATTTGCTTTGGACAGAAGTGCCATCCCAAACTTGGGCTTATTCTCTGTGCAGCCAGGCTGGGTATCTGCATCCTGCATTAGATGATCCCCAGTGACTCTGGCAACAGCTGGTCACAGAACCCTGTAAATTGCCTCCAGCAGCTGATGGGAGCATGTTAAATGGATTTCTGTCCAAGTTCCTGTTGCATGACAGCCAAAATGTTTTAACATTTTTGTAGATGCATTTCTGTGCAAGAGAATGAAGTAGATGTTTTCTATCACAAACTGTAGGCTGGTGGCTAGGGCTTAGGTCTTGGAGATGGCAGAGCATCAGTCAACATGACGCAGGATGAAGAATTCTGCTGGAAATCAGGCAGCGCCTCCACCAGTCACCCCCATTTCATATGATTCAGCAACGGATGTGGTAACAATTCAATTTTAGCTAAAATGATTTTGTTTTTATTGAATTCTGGAATGAAAACAGGTTTTATATCTTTGAGAGACACCATGAAATAGAATAAGCAGCTTGTACTCCACATCCCCTCAGACATCCAGTATCTCAGTGCAGAGACAACAGATTAGCAGCAGGGAATCTTTCAAACTCTGGAAACATGCAAATACCTCTTCAGGAACTTTTGTGCTTTGAGGACAGCTAATTTAAAACAAAAACCCCACATAATTAAGTAATAACAATTATATATTGGAGTTGAATAAATTTCAATGCTTTTCTTTTGCTTTTTGAAATACCAGCATTTCATTTCTCAAGTACGAAACATATCCCAAATAAGTCTATGAACTACGTATCAGAATGACTTAGGTGACTTAAGTTTCACAAATTCTTAAGAATTTTATTACACAGTGAGCCTTAATGAAATACAATACTGGCTGTGATATAATAACTATTGCAAAGGAAATGTACAGCCTGGTAACGTAACATGCTGATCTCTAGTCAGCTCCCATCTCAGAAAGGAAGCACATCAGGCACTTGCCCAGTGAAGCTGTTCTAGCTTTGCCAGTTCCCTAATCACAACCTGATCTGGGATCTCACCGCTCTGTAGACTCCTACCAAGGCCATCGGTCCATGCCCAGTTTTTCACAGCATATTCATAACTGCTTAGTAGTGCCGCATTCCTCTGTGCAGAAACAACTGAGGCTGTGTGTATCTGACCACTTAAATCAGGGTTCTAGCTTCAGATCAACTGTCCTCTGCCCAATTAATAATGCCCAACTCCCCAGGTTGGCTGGTTTTGGTGGATAGCTAAGGACACTGCTATCACCAGAACTATGCAAAAGGAGGCATATCGTGCAGGGCAGGATGTGGGCATTAATGCTCTCTGTGGTCCCTGACAAGGAGTTTGAGACTGAACACCTATAGTGCTGCTCCAGAGTAACAGGCAATAGAAATCTATGAAACTTCACGCTGTCTACACAGGGCCTACAGACACATACTGCCAGGGCATGCCCATCTTCAAAATACTCGGATACAACAGGAAACATCCTTCTTAGGAACGTCAAGGCTGAGAGAGAGCTTTCACACATGAACTGCAGATTTTGTGTTCCGAGGATAGCTGAGCTAATGTACACCCCTTCTGGCGACACAGCTCCCATCAGCTCGTGTTTGCTCCACACCTGCACAACCTTTATTCAGTCCTGAAGGTCTTGAAACTGCATGTTGCTGCAGCTGTAAGCCACATTTGTTTCTGACATGGAAAAAAAGCAAGACAATGACATAAACAAAAACAGATTTTTTTATTCCAATAAAAGTTTTTATCTAGGAGAGCATCCTGGTTTCGGCTCACGCTCCTAAGGGAAATGACAAGAACAAAGAGTATAGTCAGGACCCTAAATTTTAGAAAAGCAAACTTCCAGCTCCTCAAGGAGATAGTCAGAAGAACTCCCTGGGAAACGGTCCTCAGAGACAGGGGAGCAGAACGGAGCTGGCGGATCTTTAAGGATGTGATCCACAGAGCGCAAGAGCTCTTGATCCCTAGCTGTAAGAAATCAGGAAAAGAAGGGAAGAGACCGGCGTGGCTGAGACAAGAGATGCTGGTCGAACTAAGGAAGAAGAGGGAACTGCACAGGCAGTGGAAGCAGGGACAGGTATCCTGGGAAGAATATAGGGAAGCGGTCAGGTTGTGTAGGAATGGGGTCAGGAAGGCCAAGGCGCAGCTGGAACTGAACTTGGCTAGGGATGCGAAGAATAATAAGAAGGGTTTCTACAGGTATATCAGCCGGAAAAGGATGGTTAAAGAAAGTGTACCCCCACTGATGAGCAAGACTGGCAGGCTGGTAACAGCAGATGAGGAGAAGGCTGAGGTACTCAACGACTTTTTTGCCTCAGTCTTCACTGGCAACCTCTCTCCTCACCCCTCCCGAGTCGATGGATGGCATGAGGGGCACCGGGAGAGCAAAACCCCTCCTGCTGTAGGAGAAGACCAGGTTCGTGACCACCTGAGGAACCTGAATGCACACAAGTCCA
>NW_009259308.1:6648763-6677968 GCF_000687185.1 Egretta garzetta | reverse complement strand
CAGGCTGAGAGAGTTGGGCTTGTTCAGCCTGGAGAAGAGAAGGCTGCGGGGAGACCTGATTGCGGCCTTTCAGTACTTAAAGGGGGCCTATAGGAAAGATGGGGAAAATCTTTTTAGTAGGGCCAGCAGTGACAGGACAAGGGGTAATGGTTTTAAACTGAAGCAGGGTAGCTTTAGACTGGATATAAGGAAGAAATTCTTTACAACGAGGGTGGTGAAACACTGGAACAGGTTGCCCAGAGGAGAATTTTTTTTTGGTCCCTTCCAACCCAAAACATTCTATGATTTTATGAACTCAGGGGTTCATAGTAGTTTATGATTCCCTTGGGCTAAACTGAGGTGAAACAACACCAAACAATCGATTAAACATTTTACTTGTGGTAAAAGCAACCTGAACTCAGCGTAATGGTAGACGGCATGGGTCCTATTGAGACATTTATGAGAAGAAAAGGAAAGAGAGGATAAAGGAAAAAAAGAGAGAGGTATCACCACCCGAGGATCCCGCAATGATGATGACGCACCTGGCAATCCTCTTGTGATGGGCATGTGTGTGGCTCCTTGGAATTGTGCCTTTTACAGCCTAGTTCCCACCTCTCACTCAGGCCAGTCACGTCCCTCAGGGATTTACGTAACGCTTAACCTTTTCCAACCCAAAACATTCTATGATTTTATGAACTCAGGGGTTCATAGTAGTTTATGATTCCCTTGGGCTAAACTGAGGTGAAACAACACCAAACAATCGATTAAACATTTTACTTGTGGTAAAAGCAACCTGAACTCAGCGTAATGGTAGACGGCATGGGTCCTATTTCCGACACGCAAAAGCTTCGGCCAGGTGGCCCCCGGGGGGGGTGGGGGGTGAGTGGGGGGCACAAAGGGTCTTTTGGGCAGTTGTGAGCCCCTTCCTCAAATAGAACTCCATATGATCTCTAGCCATATTGGCACACTGGCATGTTGGGCCTGTCAGAACATGGAACTGTGCACCCTCCAGCCCACGGCCCATGCCAACTGACCCCTCGCCTGTGGTCCACCGCCGCCACGCAGACTACAGCCTGTTTTGCCACAATGTTTGAGAACGCCAATGTATGTTAACGCTTTCAGTCTCTCACACCCTGCCAGTGAGGAGGCTGGGGGTGCACAAGAAGCTGGGAGGGGACACAACCAGGACAGCTGACCCAAATTGGCCAAAGGAGTATTCCATACCATATGACATCATGCTCAGCATATAGAGCTGGGGGAAGAAGGAGGAAGGGGAGGGGACATTCAGAGTGATGCCATTTTGTCTTCCCAAGTAACAGTTACGCATGATGGAGCCCTGCTTTCCTGGGGATGGCTGAGCACCTGCCTGCCGATGAGAAGCAGTGAATTAATTCCTTGTTTTGCTTTGCTTGTGTGCACAGCTTTTGCTTTACTTACTAAGCTATCTTTATCTCAACCCACGAGCTTTCTCACTTTGACTCTTCGGATTCTCTCCCCCATCCCACAACTGGGGAATGAGCAAGTAGCTGTGTGGGGCTTAGTTACTGGCTGGGGTTAAACCGTGACAGACATAAACCACAAAAGATATCCACATGGATATTCTACTTCACTTTTCATATTTTCTTGCTTATTCAGCGCTGGAAGTAGAAGCATCTACTGGGATTTCTGTTCAACTTTGCCTCTTTCTTCTCCTCCCCCTCACAAAACCCCGTGAAATACTGTTCATTTAAAAACATAAATCCAAGATAGGAATTATTTGAATCACCCATTTCTGACCTGCTGATGGCCTCTGGTATAACTGGGGACTATTGTCTTTCATTGATTCGTTTCTTATTTCAGGGCATAAGTAATCAGAACCACCACAACCCATAACATTAGCAGTATTTGTGGTTAACTTGCCTGACACTTGTATTTCAGGAGAGATGCAGAATTCAAAAGTGATTTATTGGAGCTTTGAAAAGCTAAAAGGGGTTAAAACTGGCTCTTCCTACCACAGAATCTCATGCTGACATAAAATGTTTTGAAAGGATGATTCAGAGAAGCAAGGATCCCTTGTAAATCAGTCAATATTTGCTTTGTATTGAGACTTTAATGCTACCTTTATCTCCACAAAGTTGTCTCTGAGGTCAAGACTCCACCTTGCTCAGGGTTTGGGAAGCCATGGAGTGCATTCAGAAAAGCCAAGCAGAGCACAAGGGAAATGAGGCTTTTTAACAGCATCTGCTTTCCTAAGCAGCCTGGCGAACACAACTATTTCTGATAGGTAAGACAGGATCTCTGATAGCATTTCCCTCCCATTACTTTCTTCTGACATACATTCCTATTGCACTCAATTACAGATAATTTCAAGAACATCTTGCAAAACTTGTTACTGTGTTACGGGTCTTTGTTCCTGTCTTTGTCTGATGAACACTAAGTATTCGAACAGCCAAAAAAATATACTCAGAATGAATGAAGCTAATTCCCAATGTAGAGAGACACATCAGGACTGCGATACGACCACGCTCTACCCCAAATGGCAGCTTAGGTCAGCAGTTCATCATCTGTCACCTTTAACACGCGGATAATGCGGAGAGAGCACAGGTGGAACCTCTCCTCAGACACTTGTACAACGGGCCTTGAACAAGCAAGTTCAATCTAACATGGAAATCACCAGAAGAATACCTAAGTTTTTCAGAGCAAACACATCAATCCATATACTTGAACAGAAACATTAAAAATATTGAAAAAAAAAAAAAAAAAAAAAAGACAGACGTCCTCAGTTAAAACTCAGTTACAGGACATGACTTTTGCTTAGTGAGCCAGACTAACCAGTTAGCCAAAAATAGTTTAGAGTAAGTCGTTTCAGGCAGTTCACCTGCTCCTCAGACTTTATGTTTCTTAGTTCTGTGTCATTTTATAATCATATTTGCCTAATTTCCAAATTTGTTTTTCCAGCTGACTACCTAGGAAACAGCAAAACATATTGTACCAAAACAGCTGTGAAATTAACATAATAAATCAAAAAGAAAAAGTTTATTTACTTTCCCCTCCTTTCCAGTTTCTTTAAACTACAGCAGCCCTAGGCTTTGCCTGCAAAAAGTACATAAAGCAATACAGACAACAACAAAAAAAATACCCAACAAAAAAAACCCTTGACACAGCTTTTAATGGATGGCACTCCTTTCACAGCACAAACCCTGCAGTTTGTTACAGGGGTTCTAGAGCAACAAATCTGCAGAAGACATTAACCATCTCTAATAGAAACATAAAAATATTAAACTCATGCGAAGCATGTTTGTGCCTTTTAAGAAAAAAATTAATTTTATATAGCTTCATCCACTTTGTATGTTTTTAAAGCACTCAAATTCTTGCAGTACTACAAGATAATGGCCTATATCCAGAAGAAAAAAACCACATCACTCTGCTAACATTTCTTTTCTATTTTGTGATATAATTCACTATACTTACTTAGCTCCCTTTTGATGCCAGAAAGGAAATACTGTGAAGAATCAGAAAACAATGAAAACAAAATGAAAACAAAGGGGAAAATCACTTACATGAAAATATAAAGACACATTTGAAAAGTACTGAAGCATAACATACCAAATTAAAGATATTTGTAAGGAATGGAAGAAAATGCTTTGTCAAAGATAAGCAGTTTGACATTCCCTCACGAAACAGAGTTCAGGGATATAAATCCAGGCAGCTTCTGATAAAATGATGTCAACCTTATTTTGCTTTTGCTGCAATTAAGAGAAGTAGCTGCTTCCACGCTGGACTGCTGGCACCTGTGAAATTACTGGTGCCAGTTGGTCTTAGTAACAAATTGAATTCACATACAAACCCAATGGTAAAGGCACTGCTCTTCTGAAACTTGGACCATCATCTTTAGACCAAGCTACTGCTCAGGGAATTTCGACTTTATCCAATAGTCACATTTTCTGATAGTAAAAGCTTCTGTTGTCTCTGTTCCTAAAATGGATTTTGTTGCTATTACAAATTGAATTTCTGGTTGATGGCATTTATTTGATTATAAATTTCAGAGGCTATTTTCTTTCACGCTTTGAGTCTATGTCTGCTCAACCTAATACATTTCCATACCACAGAGCTGACTGGAGCAGCTTTCAACCAACACGTGAAGCAGCCAAATTCTGTTAGTTTGCAGAGAGATGTGAAGCCACAAGAAATACAGAAAAGTTTGATGTGTGTTGGAGGAGCAGGCAGGGTTGGTCTAAATCACCATTTACCACAAATCTACGCTTTTTTAGCAGGCTTTTGCTGATAAATATCAGCTTAATCCTAAAACCGGATGCTTCAATTATGGGATTAACGTCAATCGACATACAGAATAACAGAAAGTAGAACCGCTTTCCTTACGGAGGTACTAAATCAGTGTCTCATTGCTGGTTCCACAGAGGTAGGCTGGCCACCCTGCAGGGAGATGCTAGGTTTCCTGTGCTGGAAGTAAATAGCAGCTTTTTGAAAAATAAAAGCATGAGTTCCACTGCAAAGTCTTTTAATATGACCTGGGTGATTTGGGAGTGAAATGCAAAGTGCTCCTTCAAAAAGATAGGCATGCAAAGAGATAACCCAGAAGGGGGATTGCCAGCACGGGAGCTCAGCATCCTGCAGGAGACAAGTTTTTTAAACTCTCTGGTTTTTTTCTTAAAACAAAGATCCTCCTCACAGCTGAGCATTCCAAAGATACAAATTAGTGAAATGCTAAATCAGTCATGAGATGCCAAGAAAGCGCAGCAAGGCTCCCAAAGAAACTCTAGAAAGCGATTCCTTTCTCTCCAGGGCCATGGACTCACCCACCAACAGAAAACTGAGAAGTGAACTAGAAAAGCTGAAAAGACACTTCAAATAAAGGGGACCTTTTAATTAAGAAAGTGAGCAGTGCTCCCCAAATCAGCCATTTCTCGCTCTCTTTTTTTTTTTTAAATCCATCTGTTGGAAATTGAACCGATTTCCAACCACCGCATCAGACCCCAATGCATAGGATATATTTGTTGGCTGGATCCTGTGATCCTTACTCAAAACAACATACAGATACCGCATAGCATCCTAATGTTTTGCTTAGGAATACAGCATGTGCTACAAACATACAATAAAACACAGTAATAAGAGGCAAAGTACAATTTAGATTCTATCCTAAGGAAATTTAATAACGCAGCATTAGAGAAGTATAACTCATTTGACAGCACTTCTTTAAAAAGATATGAGCTCAGAAAGTAGACACACACTGCTAGGTTTTTAAGACTCTTACAAAGACAAATCCACATACTGAGAATTCTGAAGCTTAAGTGTGAAAGGGGAGTATACAAGTCCCACCAAAACCACGGTAAATGGCAGGCGGGATGTCCTGGCTGCCTTCCCAAACCCAGTCCAACTCTCCTGCACTGCCTATTCTGGCAGCTGTGGTTCAGTTTCATACTTCAAAGAGCAGTCAAAGGCACCTTTCAGAAAGAAAAACCAGGAAGCAAAATAAGCACTTCAAGCCCCACTCCTTTGCTCGCAGGGCATTAACATTACAAAGATGCCCGGTGCTCTTTGTGGAGTGCCAAGCTGCAGTGGGGAGGGTCAGGTTCGCCTCCAAATTTCTGGGTAAGCTCCCTACCCTGAGGTGTGAACGGGCATACAAAGCCAGCCAGGAGCCTTCACTGGGCTGAATATGCATGGGATGTCTCCGAAAGCGCATGACAATAACGAGCTTGCACAATCTATGGTAAATTAATTCAATAGCTAAATGAATTTACTATCCTACAGAGATACTGGAGCGGTAAAAATGGATAAGCAATGTTGCTATGATATTTTTACCAAAAAAAAAAAAAAAAAGAATCAGTCAGAGGGGAAAGGAACATGTTGGAGAAGACAGATTTTCACAAATATTTGTATTTGAATTGCTGATGAACTCTTCCTGCTGTTATTTTTATTAATGTTTTAATTATATATGCAACACACTTTATGAATAACTGAAAATATATAGGAGCTATAATATTTTACAAGCTAGAGAGACAGTTATATAGGCAACTTCAGATATACTTCCTTTCTGTTAAGGAAACAAAAGGCACTGGGACCATGACCTTTCATCTAATATATTTTAAAATGAGTATGTGATGGAGTAGTTCTCCTGAGCTCATGCTAAAACTAGTGTTGCCATCTCTAGAGCAGTATTTCACTCCATCTCTCCAGGTTAAGATGTACCAGTCAACTGACAATACATAGGATATGGAATGTGGCAGCAAATTCTTATTGGGGCACAATAAGTTTTGGGACATGATCAAGATCTCAAGTCCTAGGACAATAGCTTATTATTCCAAAGACACCTCTAAAATGAGGAAAACTTTAAATATGCACTGTGCAGGGACCTGGTAAGGCGAGTGAGCAAAAACAGAAGCCCTCATCACAATGCTACAAATGCATACTAAAGCAACATTTTGAGAACCAGTTCACTATGTAGGTGAGTGAAGGACATACCTAACTTGGCAGAACAGTGGAGTACATTCTTCCTCATGCTTTAGTCAGCCCAAAGCAGTCTAGTCAGCTTTGGAATAAGCAGAGAGTAAGTCCACCCCATCAACTGGATGGTGCAATACCCCCAACACAAGAAGAATTAGACCCACAGTGCTCTCATCCAGTCTTCCCAACCTCATCTTAATCCAAAAGATCCAGGATGCTGACCCCATTTGAGTCGCAGGCCTTGAGGTCTGCTGGAGACTTACTGTGTTGACCCTTCTGAATAGCATGTAATGAAATCTGTATTATAATTTTCTTTCAACCGACGCTGCTAAAAAAATTTGTCAGCTGCTTTAAAATGGTCTCAGTTTTTCTGGCCCTGCTTCTGGCAATCTAAGTAGCTGTCATCACTGTAGGCGCAGCCTGCTTGATAAGATAATAATTTTGTTTACATTGTGCTATAGGATGCCACGCTGAGTACAGCGCAAGGAAAATGGCAATCGACAGCATGCGATGTGCATTTTCAGTCAAATGCGGGCTATCTTCCTTCATGCCTTCCTCAGAACTGAAGGATTTTGGCTGATGTTCTTAAAGGTAAAGAAAAAAAATGGGTTTAATGTATTTCTTTGCTGCAATGTATTGTAGTAAAGCCTGTAATGGCCTTTTTTGGCACCAAACCTAAAATATACAGCATTCAGAAAACAGCTATTTATTGAAGCAGGAAATGCAATACCATGACTACAAATCACTTTTTACATATAGAAAACTGGAAGTAAATCTGGCTAACGCCTACCTCTCTACCAAAAGTAGAGCTCCCAGTCTCAAACTAGGAGCAGCCAATTTTCATTTGCTGTGTGGTTGCAAGTTAAAGACCTTACTGCATCTCATTTTCACCCTCTGTAAAATGGAGATACGGCCACATATTTTAAGAGAGGGTCACAAAGCTCTCTTAGTACATGAGACTGTAAATCTACTAGGGAAGTGTACCAATATTTTTACAGCAGTCAGTTGGGTTAGTTTTAATTTGTGTTTGATTAGCAAAGTGCTCTGGGCCAGACTCACAATATTCACAGAATTCCCGATGCAGCGAGGCAGGATTTAACAATTATAATGGTAGTAATATGTATTCAGTCTTAGCCATTAGCTGTTGGGAAAATGGGTCAACAATAACATAGCCATATAGCTAGAGGATTTCTCCACCACACATTTAAATGCTGCAGTAAAGGGCAGTGAGGAACAC
This sequence comes from Egretta garzetta, assembly GCF_000687185.1. Taxonomy (NCBI): domain Eukaryota; kingdom Metazoa; phylum Chordata; class Aves; order Pelecaniformes; family Ardeidae; genus Egretta; species Egretta garzetta. Next base: position 6,670,308 of record NW_009259308.1, on the reverse strand, counting down.
GAACCAGATTCCTACTACCTTTAGCATGATCACTGCTGTTTTTCCCTTCGCAGGAAGCAAAGTATGTTTATATACCTTTTTCTAACTCTCTCCAGAAATTAATTTCTCAGCTGCGTTCTGCTCTCTCCTTCCTATGAAAGGTCGGCCAGAGCTGGAGGACACGGTCCCAGGAGAAAAGTTGAATCTAGGACTTTGCAATGGAAGGAGAGGCACTGAACAGCTTTGTCAGGTCAACCAAGAGGCAACATAATGAATCCTTAAGCAGTGCAAGTGCAGAGAATGGGTATTTCACATTAATAATTGATGACTTACCAAGAAGGGTTAGCGAGTGGTTTTACATCCAAAGTCAGTGCTGTTAAGCCCCACCTGTAGGTAGGAAGAGAGCAAGCCAAGGAGGTGCAAGTTGCTGCAGTACACTTGCAAGGTTGCTATGTGGGAGGTAAGTACACAGATCCCATTAAGAAAGCGAGGGGTCCCTGCGCGCAGCCACCCACGCGCACTCGGAAAGAGCAATACTGCTCCTCTGCCCGGCCAGCATAGCGGAAAACTCCATCTCAGAGTCTGACAAGACAAATAGTGAAATTTATCTTTCTCAGACTGGATCGTCCTCTGTGTAATGGGAACAAAAGGCAATACCAACAGAAGAAAAAGCAGCATTAAAGCCCATTCTGAGGACAGAAAAGGAAGTAGTCATACATCAATATGCTAAGCCAGTGCACAACACATCACTTCGGTCTGGAGGCTCAGCTCAAGCCTTATTGACCCACGCGACAGTCACTGCACAAGACCTTGAAGCACAGCTGAGGGCTTAAACACCAAGACCTACAAACACCAAAGAAAAGGAAATAGAAGTACAAACAAGAAATGCTTGTCCTTTCCTAACATGAAGCGCCCAGCTTTACATAGCTCAGGCAAAATTTCTCAAGAGCGCATTATTGCAGATGACAACGGTGTTTTGTTACTTGAGGACAATTGGAAGTGTCAGAATTTATGAAGGTATGAACGTCAAAACATTATTTCTTCATTAATGGTATCAAAGCCTGTGCTTGACTTAATGGTCACAGTTTTAAGGATTCATCAATGTCATTCATTTGAAGTCTGCCAAAGTACACATATAATTTAGTCTGATTGTTTAGGAAAATATTTCATCTAACTCCTGCTCAAGAATAGAGTCAGGTGATTTTGGCTCAGCCTGCTTTTCCTAACAAATGGAAACAATAGTAACACGAATTATACCTCACTTCACCCATTCAAATGCAGAATGACTTAAACACATTGATAAGCAAGAAATTGCTGAGACAGAAGCACCAAATTTCACATTTGAGAAGTCTGAACCTCCCATTTGGAAGTACCAGTACATTTCCATGCAGCAGCAAATACAGAGTACTGAATTATTTCCAGCTCCATTTTGTGAAGTGAGGTAAGGAAAAACTACAATCAGCATCTACCATGTGTCAGCAAATAGTGTTGCAAACATCATGACTAGAAATCCAGTCACTCATAATGATACCCTCTTGCTCCTGAGAGAAAAAGTGCAATAACCTCCTGCATTCATGCTTTCCAGGCTCCCGCTTGACAAACACTAACACCCGCACAGACCAGACACTACCAGCACTTTGGGTGAGGCCATGTTTAATTGATTTAGCATTCTCAAGCTGATGGTTGCACATTGCAAAATTAGGGCTACATTCTGGCTTTGTTCCCAACAAAGTAGAACAGCCTGAGCCAAGATGCAAGAGAGATGTGTAGGAATGTATTTTCAAACACAGCATCAGTCTGTCTTCACCCACGTTCAATAACAACATACATAGGAAAGGCACCAGCAACAGCATGTTTCACTACTGGCACTTTTTACTAGGTGTACAAGAACGTACACACAGGAGGATGCAAGGCTGCGCACATGCAAAACACCCTAATGAAATGTGCATCTACTGACGGTGAGCGATAGTAAACCATAGCAGGAAAACCCATGCCAAACTGCAAGTTACTATAGCAGCAGAGCAGTGTGAAGCCAGGAGAGCACAAGGCAAAGCTCCCAGCCATTATCTCAAAGGATATTGGAAAAACAAAGGTGAGTACACATAATTGAAAAGGCAACTGGATGCTCTCCCTGAAACACACGCTAGGACAGAGCATTCTACTGATGCTCGCAGTCGCTCACAGATAGGTGAACGTAAACATAAAGCAGACAGAAGTTATCATAAAGCAGACAGAAGTTATCAACTGTGATACGGTGGAAGAGGGTCAGGTGCAACCATTCCACTCCCCACGTCATTGACTGCACACAAAGCAGATGGCTTGCCACAGATGCACAGATAATTCTTCTGACCAAAATCAACATGCCAAATTATACTCCAAACCAATGGCAACTGGAGGACACACAAAATGATACCTTTGAAGCCAGCTGGCAGACACCATCCCGGGCCTGGATGTGATCAGTGGCACAATGGGCACACAACTTTGCTTCCATCTGGTGTGGCTGGCAACGGTGGAGGTCGACACACAAGCTGAAGGAAGAGAGCGGTGCTAAGATGAAGTGGTTGACTGATGACAAGAGAGAATTGAATGGGGAGGGAAAAAATGACCTGCAGCAAATCAAGTGTGGCTGTATAGATGTGTGTCTTCAGCAGACTCAATCAACAGCCTGAGGGTGACAGAGATACCAAAATGGTTAAACAAATAGCTTCACGTCGGCCTGCCCAGAGTTACGATGAGATGGATAGATGCAACTAAGAACCACTGACCTTAACAACACAGAAAGAAGTGAGTGTTCTGGAAAATACGTAGATAAGCCAAATACACAACAGAAAGATAAATACCAGTATGTGCTGTGATTTGCATGCTAATCATAAAAGCCCAAGGTAAATGGACAAACGAGTAGTCTAAATGAGAGAAATGTCAGTACTGCAAATTGCATTGCATATTGGTAAGTGGTGAACAGAGGGACCCCCAAAACCCCACAAGAGTCCTCAATCTCTGGCTTGTCAACGTGACGTATCTTCAAGCAAAAAAAAAACCTTTCAGTAGATCTTTTTTCTACCTTACCTCTCATTTCTCAATCATTACACTGAGAACTGATCCTATCTTTGGTCAATAAATACTCCTTACACTTTACGTTTTCAAACAGCAACCTTCAGATTTTATCTACACCTGATCTGAGCCCATAGCAGGAGTTTGTGGAAACTTCTACAAAATCACCTCCTTATCTTTGTTAAGTCTTTGACTGCAATGCCTTACAAAAGACTTTGTACAAGGGGCACACAGGAACGGCGGGCATGCTGAGATTACCCATTCTTAGAGTGATTCATTTTGACCATTTGTTGACACGTGTCCATACAAAGTGCATCAAACATCTCTCATGTTCCTGTACTCTCAGTGGGGGGGAGACTTTCTTTTCTTTCAATATCTATATACAACAAGTACAACAAAATCCTGTTCTACAATGAAGGTTCCTATGCACAACAGCAAGACAAATAATAAGCCATAGGATTTAAGGGTACAAAAAAGTGTGCCAACAAGTACTCCAATTTGACGGTGACTCGCTTTTCTCACGCAGGGAGATTAGCAGAAAGCCTAAAATGGCAAGATGCCAAAATTGAGCTACTCAGCACGAAGACATGTTTCCTGCACATCATGATCAGCAGCAGTAGCTGTGAAAAATCAGAAGTCAAGAGACACAGTCCAGCTGTAAAATGCTTAATGAATAAAAAGGGGGAGGGCAGGACTCACAAGTCAAGGTTATCATCCAACATTAACAAAAATAGGAGCACATCTCGTCTCCTACATTGCTGTACCCTCACAGCTCTCTTCTGCAGGTCCAAGCACCAACCTGTTCCTCTCTACCATCCACTTCGCTGTTTATCTCAATGGTCTGATTGAAAAACCTGTCTCAATGCAACAATGTTTTTAAAAGCTGTTAATCACAGTAATGTCCATTAACAGATCATTATTGTCCACAGTCCTAACGCCATTCTGACTGGTTAGGCACCAAGTCCCACAAAACTAGACAATTCATCTGAGAGGTGTTCAGGTGATAAAGACTAAAAAGGCATGTGTTCTCCCAGGGCAGTTCTTTTGCCCACTGACATTTAAAAGCAAGCAAAAGTTTTCTTTTGTTGTTAGGCGTAAGCTGCTTACTCAAGGCAAATGTGCTTGTTTTCTGCCAACCATTCAAGTCTCTCTTTTTGTTTGGAGGAAAGGAAGGAGAGAGGATTATCCAGCTGAGGTTGGATAATCACAAATCTTAGGGAGGGCAAGTTTTTGTGAAAAAGGGGGAGAATTAAAATTAGCCTGATAGAAACACATTCACCTTTTCAAATTATTTCCCCATGGAGCTTCAGATACAATAGGATTAAAATGTCAACACATGAAACCTAAGCTCAAGTGTCTTCCTCGACGTCTCGTACGTAAACAGGTCTCGAGATCCCAATTCAGAGTCTCCTAAGTGTATTCGGGTCTTGAAACCCACCAAGAACATGACACAACAGGAAGCATCCCGTTAAGAAACATGCAGAGTATTTAGGAGTGAGAAGTCTGATCTCCACCTGATGCACCAGCGTAAAAAAAAAAAACCATTAACAGATGTCACTGAAACCTTTTACACAATTTCACTCCAATTTAACTTTCATTTTTTAAAAGATGCATTTTGGCTTATGAGTCATGTTTACTTTTCAAGCAGGAAGTAGCTGAATTTTTATTTTTATATCAATTTCTAATTTATTTTTTTATTAATTTTCATCACAACGTTGCCATGAACATGGGTCAAAAAGCAAGCAAAATGTGCAATGCAAAAATAAATTCTCTCATTCCTTCTTAAAAACTGTTTTCCTCCTGATCCTTCCACTCATCAAGGGTTAACTGTTCCAAGAGACTCCCTATTCAACTGATGAAGAAAGCGAACAGAGCTGGTCGTAAAATATTAACTTATTCAACTTTTTATCTTCGGGAATCAAACACAGATTAATTATCAAAATTCTCTCCCTTTCCCTCCATCATATTATTAGCACAATCCATAGGGAAGAACACCCTGCACAGCCCAGTACCAGTTATAATCATGTATATATTTATCAACAGCCAGCTCCATTTTCATCTGCTACTGCTTGTCAAGTACGTACAGAACCAATCCTTACCGGATGGTTATCTGTGGTCACTGCAGCTCTATTTGCACCTCGGACAAAGCGTCCCCCTTCAGGGGAATGGGACTGCGCAGACTGTGGCTCTTGGATGTCACTTGACAGAAAATACTAACCTGAACGACAGCACAGTAAGGCAGGACTTAATTCCCAAATGTCATCTCTTTCCTTCCAAACTGGGTTTGTTTGCTATATTTATTGCAGCAATGTCTTTTTCATTGTACAAATAACTGCCCTTGCCAAGCACGCTGCTTTCCCTTAGGCTACTTTAAATCTCTCTAAAAACCAAACAATGATCCTTATCTTAATATAAAGTATCTGTGAACAGTTGAGAGCAATACAGAAGAGCTATAAATTGAGAGAGAGGGGACAATGATGCAATAAGAGCACTTTGTCCCTAAATATAAAGCAGATCAGAATTCCGTTTTGATCAAAAGCACAAGCTATTTGTGCCTGGCCATGGAAGGGCTCTCCTAGCCCCCACCCAGCAAAGCCCTTCAGTGTGCGATTAGCTCTTAGCCTAGGATTCCAGCCTGCAATGGAAGGAATGGAGCGCGCCATGCCTAACCCTCATCGGTCACATCCCTACCACCCAGTTTTGTACAGTATGTCATAAATACCAGTCTGTGCTCAAAAAGAGCTAGCAGTGGCCCAGCAGGGCTCTTCCACAAGTCATGATGCCCAACACATTCCCTGGCCAGAAGGCAGCCTGCCTAACCAGACCATTCCTGCCTCTGCCTCCACCTTTTAACAGCTAAGAGTTACCTAGAGGCAAACAAAACCCAGGATCCCTCTTGCTGCCAAGTTGCTCATCTGTCCTAACCTTTTTCCTCGTATCCAGAACAAAACCATTGCACCTTAATCCCCTGCAAGGCTGGCCCTGCCTGTCATCGTTGGATTGATTTGTAGCACCAACCCTGTTTCACTGTCTCGCCTGCCCTATTTTCTTGGTCACAGTTGGTCAGACACGCCTACTGGCTGCTGTCCACTGCCATGAATTTTTTACATTTCTTTTTTGAATAACCCCCAATAAACTCTTAGAAAAGCCTGATTATGATCTGTTATCGCCTTACTGAAAAATATTCTATTAATGTTAAATAAATAAAAATCAAGTAGTAGCTGCACAGGGAAGATGTGACGTGCACCCACAACTATTGCCGTATCATCACTGTTACCGAGGCCCGCGTCATATCCTGAGAGGAGTGAAACTGCAACCACTAGCAAGCGTCTCAGCATACTATAAGCAAACAGACTCAAGATGTGAGAACAAAGGAGACTACACTCAGTGGCATTAGTTCAATTAGAGCAACCATTTTTATTTCCAGTCTTTGAGACTATGCAACTGTTGATCAGGATGGATTCTAACAAGAGAGCGACTGCCATCAGAAATGGCAGCAAACCGTGCAGGGATTTAGTGCCTACTTGGACACTGCAGGTTAAACCTTTCCCAGCAAAAGTGAATTTTTTGGTGTTCAAATTCCATTTCATGGCACCCCTTTAAGACTGGAAGAAAGAAAAAATTAGACTGACATTTAACTCGCACCCTGGAGCCAGCTAATCAGACATAGCAGACATAGCAGCGTTAGGAAAAGCATGTGGGAAGGGGGGAAAGAACAATATCAACTGGAAGTACTGCAGCTGGAAACCTGGGTGAAAATGGGCTGACACGAGGTGCAGGGAGGCTCAGGGACAACAGCCACGTGCAGAGCAGGGAGACAGTAAGGGGGTGAGCAAGGAAGGGATACAGCCAGAGCACAGACCACCACAAGGAGAAGAAAAACAAAGCACAAAAAGAAAGAAATTTTGCTTCATGGGGTAGGAAACATTGCTGCATGAGAGCAGAGAAAAGGGGAAGCAAAAAGCAGAATGGGAATGCTGGAAGCATGATAGAAAAAAAAAAAAAAGAAAGGGCCAAAGTGGTTCAGTTTTTTTAAACAGTACCCAGAAAAAGCAAGAGGGGGTTAAAAAAAAAGGACTGGGGCAGGGGGATGTCAGAACATCACACACACACAAAAAACCCCACGAGACAGAACAGGTCCTGAGAAAGACAGGGAGTCCCAGGGAAAGATCTGACTTACTGAGCACTGGACCATCAAGCAAGAAACCCAGAGGAGAATTATAAAATCCTGTAAACTTAGAGAACCTTAATTCTGTCAAATACAGTGGTAACCAATAGCAATAAGCATTATATTGTACCCGCTACATATTTTCAAAGCGGTATGAGCATAATTATCACAGAGTGCATTGAGGAAAACATCATCATAAGCACTTATGTAAAGGGATAAATGCATTTGCCTGTAAAAATGCTTTGATTTTTTTTCCTCAACAGCTTCCCCTCAAACAAAATAAGGCCTTTTAGATACTCACATTTCAGAATGTGGGAAGGGTTTTGTTTGTTTCTCCAAGTATTTCTAAATAACATAGCAACACCCCTAAGTATTTCTTAAAGTATTTTCCTTATTTCAGTATGGGTGTAAAATTAACTCTGAAATAATAATGCATTTCATTTAAGCTATTAGTGTCGCTTTGCATTTGAAAGCATTTAGTAACAATATTATAAGACTCAAGAATCTCATAGTGCTTTAAAACTATACAATAACTACATATTGTAAATACATTCATCTTTATGTGGATTGGTATGTTCTGACATGTTCTTCGTAAAAACTACCTGAGCTACCTGACAATACCAGTAGCTTTTTTCAAGGGAGGGAATGGATCTTTTAACAATTGGTTTTGTGCCTCTTCACTGGAGAATTAAGGAATATTAGTAGTCCCAAATGAGAGTACAGATGATGTCTGTATCAATACAATAGAAGATACAGTCCTAATAGAATATTATAAAAATAATATTGTAATCTTTTTCATTTCTGAAGGTTCTAAAAATCTAAACCATTAACGATGTTTAGGAGATCAGCTCTAAACAACTCTAAAATTTAAATCAACATACACAAATTGCGCAAAAGCAGATATGACTAGCCCTAAATCTAGAAACTGTTTCTAATCTTTAGTACACGAGGGTTGGACATTCAGAGAGACTCACATAAAGCTCTGCTAAGAAAGTAGCTCAAGGCCTGAAGTCGCCAACTTTTTTCTGATAAATGATCTCTGAAATAGCCACCATCAGCAGTAATATCAGAGATGCCATTGCTCTTACAGGACTAAACGGCAAGGACATTTGAACAACTATAGGTGACACTGAGCTAAGAAACGTGAACAGAATCAGCAGAGAAAGAACATATTGTCAACAAGTTGGAGGCTAGGATACAACATCCAAAAGCTGAAACCTGATAGAGGGCAGCACTTTCCATTTGTTCATTTTATTCTTCCTTTTAAAATACATGTGGTATAAGTGTGAGGTGATAAAGGGCCAAGTATCTGTACTTCAGCAAGTTATAATGATTACAAGTAAAAAATACGGTATTATTGGAAAATCAGAAATATCAGAGAAGTATGACAGAAGCATGAGATGCTTAGACCAAGGAGCTTATTGCTCTTTTCCTATTGCACTAGAAAGACACTGGCTATCTCAACAGGTATCCCAGTTTGAGTGCCACTCCTTAAAATATAGGGAAAATTGGGAGGGGGTGAGGAAACCCAAACAACTAAGTGGTTTCAGAAGCATGGTCAACAAGAAAAGAACCAAGATTTCTTTTTTTTCTTCTTTTCCTGTAAAGCAAAGCTGAGACTAAGTTAGGGAGGTGCTAAGCATCATCCAAAAATGTCCAACAAGGCAGTAACAGAAGAGGACATTCATCAGTTCTTCTCTATACAACTGACAGGAGGACAAGCAGTAGAAAGAATTAGGTATTAGAAAAATGAAAGTCTTGTTAACTGTAAGAGCGGTGAAGACCCAGAACAGGCTGTCTAGGGAAGATGAGAAATCAATAGCCAAGGTTTAAAAAAAGGTTAGACAGACTGTCAGCTTCTGGAGGGGAGACAGGTACACTTGATCTTGCCTAAGAGCCTGGCAATGTACTAAGTTATCTCCCAAGGTCTTTTCCACATCAGCATTTCTGGGATTTTTTTAATGCTTCAAGTAATTTGTCTCAATTATGGATAATTTCATATATGAAAGAACATATCCGATATTAGTGTTGGCATGTTAACTGACTCTTCCCGCTCCCCCTTTTTTTAAATAGAAGACACTAAATTCAGTGAGAAATGAAATGTTTGTTATTCTTTCTCCCCTCTTTACCTTTGCTTTACTTTCCTGTCTGAGGCTCAATGCCCTGGATGTTAGTATCCTTCAGTTTATTTTTCCTCAAAGAATTTTAGGAATAACAAAATATTTTGATTCTGCTCTAAGGTCACTACACAACTCATCTTTCTTGTTAATAATACAGCAATGTTTTGATCTTGTCCCTCCTTTATTTAAGTACATAAGGTGCCCTAAGGTATGTACTAATTGATACTGTGCATCTGTTTGCTCCAGTGAACAGAGGAAAAGTACCCACTTGCACTGCAAATCCCTTGTTCTCTACTCACTGGCATCTCCTCTGACTTTCAGAAGTCAATCCAGTAAGGCAGTCCCCAACGACACAACTGTTTTCTGAAGTATCTCCTACTGCAGGAGGCATATCTTCCCTACTACTACTAAAAACAAAAACAAAGAAAAACAACAAATGGGACACCTGACAATATTGTTCTCCCAGAAGATAAAATCCTGTCCTTTATTTGTAGTCTGGGGAGCAATTTTTGGATTACTGAAGGATTTTGCATTGCAAAACAAATTAGAATATCAGCATTTGGTAAACAAATATTGACTTTGGGACCTGCAAGCAGAAGAAACACACAACATCCTTTCTGTCACACATATCAGCAGATCTTAGCTCTAACAACAGCTGAGCAGAAAATACAGAAACTACAAACTGTAATTTTAAAAGGCAAATATTTTAATTGCATTTTACTCCCAAGCAGGTGCAGAGCCATCTCTCCAGATTCCCTTCAAACCAGAAATTTCAACTTCAAACCCAGCGCTGGTTGAAAAGACTGGAATGCAGTTTATTGGTGCTTCAGAAAATGAATGCAAATTCCCATTTATTTCCAAAACCAGCTAAACACACACCTTTTGGGCAAGGAGCATTACCAGGACCGCTTTTGCTGTGATGGAGGTGTACTGAGAAATAAGTATATCTACTTTTTCTAGAACTGCTTATTCCACACAGATTAAAATCACTAGGTGACATTTCTAATCAGTATTTCCATACGGCATTGCTAAAATGAGAACATTAGCAAGTGCATTTACATTTGCAAAGTAAACCAATTTGAGCAGTATGTGAGCACTAGCAAGTGGCAAGGATGCATGAAGTTAAAAGATTGTGAGGAACAAAAAGCTCTTGGGCACTGCACTACCTTCCCTCTGCTCACCTTTCTCCACACCACATTAGAGACCACCACTGCAAGGCATATTTCTTTCTATCCCACTCCTATTTAAACTGAGATTAAGATTTGTCTTGTGCAGAGCAAGTCCACTTGGTGAATAATGAAAGAGAAGTTTGCATTTGGGACTGGAAAGTCCCCCGTTGTGGAGGATGCTCCCTCCTGCTGCTGTCCGGTCTGCTCATGGGGATGCAGGGAGGCATTGCCTTCTCTGAGGCCACTGACATGCATGTAACTACATTTGGCAAGAAGTGAGGAAAGATTAAGGCACCTGTTGCATTTCTTGGCTTCAAAAGTTGAGAAAAATCACAACGTGATGACAAATCAGATCCCTTATTCCAGTCAAATAGCTCATTTTTTTCCAAGAAAATTTGATTAGCTGTAAAGCTGACAATTTGTATTCCAGTCTTGAGTCCAGCCTTGCCTAAAACAAGTCTGAAGGAAATACTGACAGGGCATTAGCCGTAGCTGCAGCACCACTGAGTACTGCTTTAATAACTTTTTAATTGCCCATGCAGAGTCACATCTCATTTCTAAATAAGTTGGTTAATTTAAAAAGAAAAACCACTCAGAGCTCCCCATTGTTTCTAAAGCTTTATGAAATTAAAAGTACATTTTATTCCAGTTAAAGAATACAAGGATGCAAGAGAGGAGCAAGGCTGGATGTGTGACAGTTCAAACTCATTTCACTTTAAATGATCTTGAGCTCTGAACAGAACACCTGTACCCTCTAGAAATGTGGCATTCTTAGCCTTTCAAGAAAGAAAAAAGAAATACAACAGGACAAGATGTAGGAAATCTGCTACTGCAAGGTTTAATTGCAACCATTTGTAACCTGCATTTCACCCAGATACATATCTTATTTTTAAGCAGATATTCCTAATTAAGCAGAGGAAGTGGTTATCACCAAGTGAATGACTTGCAGAACGGGGTTATCAACACTATCTGATATAACAAAAGATATTGATCCTGAATTAGATGGCCATCACAAATTGCAAGATCCCAGGACCAATTAGGGGACAGGGAGAAAGGATGCAAGACACCAGGACCACAGCTCTTGCATCTGAATGAGGACTCAGCATGACCCTAATCGACTTTTGCCTGGGGAGGTGACAGGGTCTGAAATGGGCTGTCTACTTCTTCTACGTCCTCCAATATCACAATATCTGAGACCTACTGTGGTGTGCATGTGTATTCTTATAGCCCTTGGAGGTAGGGAATTCTACCGTCTCCCTAATCTAAACACTTTACCTGGAATTACAGAGAGTCAATAATGGAAGGAAAATTAAACATGAGTCTCTTGCACTGCAGGTTAACTTGCTATGCTACTAGGTCATCATTCTGCTCTGGAGACGCCATTCCAGGCTATTACGGTACTGCACAGCTGTAGCAGACTTGCCCAAGTTTTAAGGAAGCCTAAGAATATACAAATATTCATAGTCAGTCTAGCAGTCACAAAAAAAAAAAAAAAAAAAGCTTTAAGATAAGGGGAACCTGAACTAACTGTGGTTTTGCATTAAGTATATCAGCTTATGGGGCACAGTGCAGCAAGCTATTCAAAATCTGAGTACCCCGGTAATTTAAAAAATAAAACAGAACAACCCCAAAAAACCCCAAACAACCCACATCAAATACATTAGTTCAGAGTATTACTGACACATCCTCATGGTACTATTGGGAATATGGCCCTTGGGGACAGCATCATGGTGCTGTAACACTGTTCTGTGTTCCAGAAGAAGATCAGAGATCCAGCACTGGGCCCTGTTTTACAGCACAGACCCATAACTCAACCTGCAGTTTCAGTCCATCAAATAAAATAATATTTTCCATATGTGCAACCATTTTCATTCAGCAATCTCAGGGTGACATACCGACATTGAAGAGGGCTTGGCAATAAATCTAAAAGGCAGGTAAATATTAGCATATTATTTGCAAATGGTAAGACTGAAGTACTGAGGAGTTTCTGGTCAGAAAAAGAATCAAGCCCTTCTGTCCTTCAGCCCCTCACTTTTATACATCAAAGAGTTACAATGCAAATAGGACAGTGCCAGAAACCAGGCTCCAAAGCTCAGCTAAATGCTCCTTGAAAACTTAAAATGAAAAGCTCACCAGTCTTATGTTGTTTCTGTTAAGCAATGCATGCTGTGGTGCTGGCTCACGGGTGAAACAAATTGCTGCTGTAAGTCTATTAAAAAGGAAAAAAAAGGCTACCATATGGTGCTGACTGCAGTATCTCTTAGCAGGTGAAATGCATCCAAAACAGTAGCTACCATACTTAATTATTGTGACAAATTCAGTGATTCAAGGTGGGACTCTCTTTGTTTGGGTTTTTTTGTTATTTTTAAATAGGCTAATGTGCTATCCCTACCCAGAAAAAGGAACATTGGGGATAAGAAACAAGAGGAGGAGGAAAAACCACACACTTAGATGCAGACGTTTGTGTCACCCAGAAACAGGAGGGACTTCCAGCACCATGTGAGTGAAACTTAAGACAGTGTAGGTCCTGGCACAGCAAAGGGGCAGGATGCTCTAAGGAGCAGGGAGTTTCTTGCACTACTCCCTGACTTCCCTTACTATCTAACCTGAGCGTCTCCTGAAGTAATACCAGCACTACAACCACATAAAATACCTCTGCGTTGATGAAGACAGTGAAGCCAGACAGAGCCTGTCCAGACTACCTGAGAATCTGCTTACACCCAATGTGGACATTATAAAAAAAAGCTTTGTTGAATCTCATTTCCTCCTTCTGATCCACACTGTCATGTCCCAATGCACCGGAAAGGCTGAAGAGATCTCAGATATCAGGATAAAAGACACAGTGGGGCTGCTGCCCTCCCTGCACCAGGTTTTGGCTTCCCGTGTGGCTGGCTGCACAGGATTTACTGAACGCCGCCAGGCAGATAAGACCAGCATCTGCAAACACGATTTTGCAAATGTCATTGGAAACGGAAAAGGTTTCTCAGCCCTGGCTGTTCCCAGAGCTCACGCGAGCTTTTTTCCTCCCCACATTATCTCAGCTGAGTTGTCAATGCAGCTTGATGAAGTTAATCAGCAATTAGATATTTCAAAATTATTTACATTAAGATGGTAAAGTGGCCTCAGGTTTATTACATCCCAGATTATGCAAGATACACACACACGCACGGTATCTGTCTTTTGATATGAAAGCATGCCAAAACCTCAGAAAATGACTCAAGTATCTTCAGTGTGGCTGTTGTCCGATCTCAAGGTCCATGATGTCTGGTACACTCAAAGGAATGCTTGGGCAGCAGCTTTACCCAGATGTGATTTCAACTATGTGTAAATGGAACCACTGCTTTCGCATTCCAGCATCTTGCCTTTAACACCAGACCAAACAAACAGTGCAGCCAAACCCGAGACTTTCTGAACTCAAGCACAGGACTGAGGGTCTAAGCTTTTCTGCAAACTTCTGTAGGGATACTGTTGCTAGGGAAACACGGTCCCCACCACCAGCAAGCTACCACATTCATCTCTTCAAAACAGAGCTTTTGAAGACTCACCTGCTCTGGACGTTCTGAATTAGCCAAGAGATAGAGGGAATCCAAGGAGTCAATACAAACAAGCATAAAAACAAAGTGGCATGTAAATCAATTAGTCCCACGCATAGATGAGGCACATTTCGAAGTTATTTGCCATTTAGTGTAAAGTTTCATGGGATACTGCTGGGATCCTTCACAGCCGCACCTGCTCTTCTACTCCCCTTGCTGCATTTCAACATCACACTGTCCACGTGTCACACATTTACAAGAATCAGATTAAGTTATTCCAACAATCTGACTTTTTCACTTCATAACCTATCTTACTAAGAGTCAAAGACATAATTTTATTCAACAGTTGAAGTCCATGAATAGTTTCCCCAGTTCCTCATGCCCTGAATCACAGCTGTCTCAGCAGTATACCCATAAAATATTAACCTAATTCAAGCAACAAGAAATGCCCCTCTGCAATTCAAAAAATTGAAAAGTCCCTGTGAAAGACCCAGAGATTTGATTCACTGTTTTTTCCTGAGGATAAACACTTCAGGTGAACTCAGCTAATTATATTCATCACGAGCTGAGCTCCTGAGGTTCCCACAACCCAACAGATTAGTTGCCTTGATCATTTCACACCTACGAGTTATACATACTTTTTTTTTTAATATCATCCTAAACCCAAACTCTTTAACATCTTGCAAAGGGGATACACACACGCCCACATATATACACACACATTCGAAGCAGTGATTAAGTAATTTCCTTTCCCTTCTAAAAGCCCCAATTTTTTAAAAAAGAAAAACCCTTTCACTAGCAGAAACAGCTAAGAACTTACCCAAGTTCAAAACTAGAGCTTGCATAATTTTATTTCATCACAAAAAAATTCTTTAATTACCAGGGTTGTTTTTTTCCCTTCCCTTCATAAGATCCTACAAATCTTAAGGGAAAAAGCCTTTTTTGTGGTCCTTCCACACTCTCACTAATTTGCTCAAAAAGCCTACAGTAATTTCCCTGAATAGCTTCCAAAATGAATCCCATAAAACAGCCTCCCTTGCTGGAACTGTCTTATTTGCGGGTGAGTTGAAGGATCAACTTGTTATAGGGTTTATTTGTAGGGGGGAACCCAAACAAAAGTGTTTGTAATTTTAAATTCATACATACACATTTTAAAGCATGTCTACCCTGAGCTGCAGGCTTCCTTCTCCAAGTTAGAAATACACCAAAAAAACCACTCGATGCACCCGTAGCAGCTATTCCTTGTCTCGGAAAAGAAAGTCTAACCAGAGGAAAATTTGAAAAGTAATAACATACAGCCTTGCCAAAAATACCGGCCATGAACTATCTACAACTGATACACGTAACTGATCTTTGGTGGCAGGGAGGCATCTCCAGGGCTTCCTGAAAAGGTCACTGCATCCCGCACCAGCCTCAGCGTGGGGCCTGATACGCAGTGCAGCTCAGTGCATGTTTGTAGCAATAATTAATGTGAGCTTGAAGCACAGAAAAGTCAGGAGTCTTGGTAGCCAAAAAGGTGTGGTCACAAGCCTGGCCAAAAGAAGCCCTTCGTTGCAAGAGCTACTTGTGGCATACTCAGCGGCGTGGCATTCCAGCATCATCCCCAGGTGGCAAATCCCAGATGACAAACTTGACACGACAGCAGCCCGAGGGCTGCAGTGAACTGCACTGCGAACAAGGTGATGCAATCCAAGCCGAGCAAGCCACAGCGATTTTGGCCTCAGCACAAGGAGAGTTAACAAAGGTTTGCAAAATGTTCCCACAGCCTCAACAAGCATCATCGGCAAAGATGGAAAAGAGAAAGAAACAAAAGATCAGATGAAAACTCCTGATCTTACAGTCTAAAGATTGCCTTGAGGGAAGAGCGAACAGGGGTCTGTTGACCAGAACAGGTGCCTGTGAATATCATGAGTGAAAACTGGTGACTGAAAAAGGCTGAAGAAACATCATGGGAAAACAGACAACAAAAAAAGGTTTCATAGTTACCGTCTACCCAGGGTTTGATGTCACTGCCCAGACGATCCAGTGGTTTTGTTTAACTTGAGGATCCCTGCATCAGTTTGTCACAGCACCGCTACCACATCAGTCAGACTCCCAGCACAGAAAGGAGGTCCTTCCCACTTCTATATTTACTCTTTTCTCACTTGCTACCAGATTTTTAATCCAACGTACAGATTCACACCAGAAAAATGGGACAAGATCCAGAAAATGGTTTCTGTAGCCAATGCACCAGCTGAAAGCTGCATCAGGAACTGAATAGGCTCCTCGGCTGAGATCACTCACGCTCACTGCAGCGCCCGTCTCACCCTCAAACACACTGTTTGCTTCCATTGGGTTTGTCCAAAGAGATTACCTATTGCTCTAAACAGAACTAAGTGGCCTTATTATTTGATAGAATAAGACATTTCTGACCAATACCTGAAAACAGGGGACACTGGTAAGTTTTCATTAAGGTTGTTCTGCGAGCTACGTTATTTCTATTGCAGAATAACCCAGACTATGAACTCCTTTTCTGGTGCACCTCAATAAATACAATCCTAGTATTTAGCAAAAATTTCCTGCAATGCTCGCTACGGTAACCAAGTGATCTGATGCTTTTGAATTCCTGAACCAGTTTAGCTATTTAATGTACTGCAGAGACACCTTTTAAACCATTAATTCCACTTAACACAAAACTGAGGTTCAAAGGGAAGTGCTCACTCCAGGTGGATAGGCCAATAATTATCATGAACTTGTGAAAGGCAACTGAAGTTCTGTTAAAAAAAAAAAAAAAATAAAAAATCAGTCTCATCACCTGGCCATAGGCACCCAGAGAGAACTGTGTCACAGCATCAACATGCCATCTCCACACTTGTACAATCTGATGGCGTGTGACATGCTTTGCTCCTCAGAGCTCTCTCACCACAGCCTTTTCTACAACCTCCTCCAGAAAGAAGCATTAGCTATATAATTGGCATCGGTGTGTATCCAATGCTTCCCAAGCTGCACACTACATTTATGAAGAACACAAAGGTCAAGCCACAGAACAAATCTGTTATCTGAGCAAGTGCTATGAGCTAGAGCAACTGTAGGAAAAGTCCGGATCCTACAAGCCTGTTTTATAGCCAGCTGGTCTCCCCTCCACCTTCAAGTCACTAAAACATCCCTTATGAAGGGGAACACACCACATGAGAGCAAGTCACCAAGGCAACAAAACTACAAACAAGGATGATTTCTTCTAACTGGAAGTGAAGAAACAGGTGTTTTGGGTTCCTGATTAGGTCAATTCAGAGCACATGATTTGTCAGGCTTGGATGCAGGATTATGCCACCAACACCCCACACATGTTCTCTTTCTCACTTAATCTGTCATATAGCCCAAAGTGATCCATAAGACTTTAAAAAGCCTTGCTAGTGATGGTAGATCAAAACAGCCAACCAAGGTACAGAACAGTCTAGCAGAGAATATCCTTCCTAAAGGCTAACAGTAAAATACCAATTCCATTTTGGAGGGAAGTGAGACAACCACTGAGGAATTCTCTAACAGGAAAAGCAAGGCTGACCTTACATATTGGAAGTTATGGTCAGTCTCAGACAGCAATCTGTTTTCCAAATACTTATCCACCAGTCCAACCTTAAATGCTGTTATCCAGAATGATCATACTTGACCAATTATCAAAGTCAAGCCACTCATTGAGGTAAACTCTTGATCCAATTCCAGCAATTCCACGTGAATTCTCAAGCATCACTAGAGCCACGAGATGTTTAACATCTATCTCCAGTCTGGAACCATGAGATCACACTTCAGTTTTAACACAAAACACACCCCAGCACATTGTCATTCTATGCTTCATTAGACTTGGGTGAATAGATGGAGCATGAATTTACCACACCAGAATTGCTCCAACAGCCGCCGTCAGGTTTCAGTAGAACCCCTGAACAGGTTTCATTGCACCCAGTACACCTGCAGTTAAATCTAAAGCCTCAGGATCCAGCAGCATACTATACACAAGCAGACTTAAGACTCTGTAGCTAATGCTCTAAGGCACAACTCAATTTTCCGTGATTTAGCCCAAATGGACAATAGAGTTTGACAAATTGGTTAAGAGAGATTTCCCCATTAATCTGACCTTCTTCCAAGAGTTCAATGCCCAGAGCAGCCTATCTTTGACAAACTCCCAGTCCATGCAAAGAGGAAAGTGGGATGCTTTACCACCAAGGGAATGAGAAGTGAAAGACTACCGCTAGGCATCTGTGGGTTGAGCAGAGGGGTGGGGACAGATGGACACGCACACACAGCTTGCAAATACAGGACCAGGAACTTCATCTCTGATTAAAATATTAGATATCTGAAAAACGTAGTAACTATCAGTCTTGTCTTTAATATAATGGACATAACCTTAGAATCTTTGACCATGAATAACCCAGCCTCTCAAAAATTTACTACAGGAAAATGCATTATTAAATCAAATTTGAGCATGGCTCAGAATCTCAATTGTTTGTTCCCTGATGCTGCAAGGATGTATCTGGGCAGGGGGTGGAGGGAGAGGGAGGGGTGTTATGAGCAAGCTGGCTCAGCTGATTTCTTGTAAATACCATAAAAATGAACACTTGACCATAATCTATGAATTGGATAAAAAGAGAGAAAATAATTCTTAAAGAAATGGTGCTTTTAAGTGCTTCTTGAGCATCAAACTGAAGAAAACATTTATGAATTTTCCATCATGTTGTGAAGCATCATGTCAGGCAGGATCAACCACATGAAATTATTTTGTGACAATACATGTAAATGGTTTTAACATTCTCTGTCTCTCTAAAGCAATAGCAAAGACTAGCCAAGCCATCTGAGAGTTCAGAATTGTAATAGGGCCTTTGAAGAGATTATTTGCAGACTAATCCTGTATTTTCTCATGGAAGCATTCTACAATTTGAAGTACCATATTCACACAGCACATTTCGCCTTCCAAAATTACCTCTGAAAGAGCCAGTGAAAAAATTATACACTGTGTAGACAAGCATATATCTAAATGATATGCATGTCTAACAGAAACAGATTATTTTCAAGGGGTCCTAAACTCAGCTTTTCCATTTGTTTGTACAACTGCATGCAATAATAATTTATGTATAAGAATGTATGCATTTCAATCAGACACACACAACTGCTAGGGCTTTCTGTTTGCTCATTTTTGCATGTTTATTTAAAAAATAATAAAAACAAACACATCTTTAAAGGTGTTACATTTGGGGTTTTTAAAACCTGAAAAAGAATATATTTACAACCCTCAGAATGCTGAAACTACCTTCAGAGAAAAGTATCTATCAGAACATAGAATTTTAATGATAAGAATATATTTACAACCCTCAGAATGCTGAAACACCTTCAGAGAAAAGTATCTATCAGAACAGAATTTTAATGACAGTTGCTTGAAAGCAGTCACTGAGACACGTCTTCAACACACCTTCGTTATGCATCCTATGCAGTGCCTTCCCTGCAAAACTATTTTCTTTATTCCCCACCTATGATTCTCAGGAATTCAGGCTTCTAACCTTGGTCTTCTAGACATCATCCAAGTCAGATGACTCAAACAGCAACTGGTCAAGAGCGTGAGTGTCCCAGTGAGACGTTCAAGCACTTTAATGTACCCCACATTCCCACTGAAGCAGAAAATCGTGAGATTAAAGTATTTTTTTTGATTAAAAAAATGAAAATGTGAACACACACACACAGCCACCTTGTTCCTGATGCAAAGAAATCGGTCCTCCAAATCCTGCTCTAAATTATAAGAGACAACTAAGAAACCAAGAAACTAAGATACAACGAGACTGGTTTGATACTTAGATCAGCCCAAAAGAAAAACCTACTTGTGACCACAGGAAATTTTCCTGATTGCCTGTTTAAAAAAAAAGTCTGTTTCTTATCCAAGTGTACCAGCAGATAATGAACGAAAGTGGTTAGGGGTTTAGGAAATCTTCAGGCAAGCTGCAGAGGAAACTGTTGGGATCCTGCTTATTCCAAAGCTCAGCCATTTCCTCAGCCAGCGGAGAGCGAGCCGTGCTGCGCAGCCCTGCATTACAAGCAGTATGCTTTCCCCTGGTTTTGTTTGTTCCTAATGAACTCCGAAGTAATAACGCCACACTGAAAATACAGAGGGGCAGCAATAAAAATCTGTAGTTGCATTCTTATATCTTTGTCATGCCTGGAAACATCCAGATTGAGCAGCAATAACTTGCTGGAACTTCAACTGAAACAAAAGGGTTTCAATTCACTGCAGCCCTACTCGGTACAATGAGCTCGAGAGGCCCGTAACTGCAACAAACTGGATGAGCCATGGGGATCATAGGACAGGGTGAAGGAGGGGCAAGACTGGCACAGATTTTCATCTGATTTCATGGATTTGTTAACCTCCAGTCTCATTTGAGGTAAAACAGTTAAAAAGAAAACATACGTGAATATGAAGCAGTTTTAGCAAGTCAGGTGTATTTACACACAGCACATAGAAGTACTGTGGGATGGATTTGAGAAGGCTGCCTGCATCCCTACCACTATAAGGTGGACCCGAGGTTATGAAAGCTGGAGAATACAAAGAGCATCTCAAACAAAAGTTGAAATACATCCTTCTCTCTCTCCCCCCACCTTTCTTCAAAGCTGCCCCGCATCACGTTGTACCAGAAAGCTAAACATTACCTGTCTTCTGGTGAAACAGAACTAATAAAGAACAGAAAAGAGCAAGCACCGTCGCAGTGGGCTGAGGAGATGAATCACATCATTGTGCTTATACCTCTGCATCGTACCTCAAAAGCAAACAAGCAAAAACCATGGCGTAGCTACAGTTCCTCACCCAAATTTCCTGCCCACACTTTTGTTTTCATTTTTCTATTTTCATACTGTTCCCAGTAGCCAGTTGTATAGAACTACACAGAAAAATAATTTACTTTCTCTACATTTCAGTGCCACAATTTCTAAGATGGGAACAGCATTACCTCCCTTCCCCACAGAGATATATCATCAGCCTTATCCTCCTGTTCTGCAAACATCACTGACACTGTCCTGGTGCTGGACACAAACAGAGGAGAATACAGACGAGCCTGACTCACAGAATACAGCTGCCTTTCGTATCTTTTCTAACACAAAGAAATTAGATTAATCTCATAATCAAAGGTAAATATCATGTTCAAAAAGCCAAGGCTTTTCTCCAAGAATAAGCTTGTAACTGTAAAACCCTGTGGCACAGTAACACAATGCTTCATTTTCTTTTGTTTTACCATGGAGAGGCGAGAAGAATTTAGTTTCACTGCCCCATTCATGGTTCATCCCTGCTCCTTGGGTCCTTATTGAAGTAACTGGCTTCTGGGGCAACTGCAGGAAGAGTCTCCAAAGTTGCTTTCAATTAAAAAACTTAATTTAAAAAAAAAAAAAAAAAAAACACCAAGACAAAACACCACAAAACCTCCACCAAACTCCCACCACCTTCTAAATTTTCTTTGTCTATGTGAGGAGGAGTAAATTAGATCAGATAAGGGATATTAAACGGCCTTTAAGTCTGACA
>NW_009259308.1:6634128-6648750 GCF_000687185.1 Egretta garzetta | reverse complement strand
ACCGCTCTAATGGGAGTTCCAAATTGTGCTGCTAGCAATATACGTACTTACAAAACAGTAACATCAAGATGCCAGAACAGTGCCATGACCTATATTTCCTGCAAACCAATTTTCCTCTTTGCAGGGTGGATGGAAAGAATCCAACTGCTTTTTAAGTTCCTTTTCTTTCTGCTGGAACTATGCCTTATAATACCCATTTTTCCTACACCCAACTTCTCTATGCCCCACAGCATTTAAATCGTGAATTATCTACAGGCTATTTATGCAGTTATAAACAATAAATACTGCAAAATCGTGTTTAGGCTGCAATTACCAGATGGGAACAGAATTCTTTATATCTTGTTTCCTTAGTTTTAAAAGAAGCCAGATCCCTTAAAGGGGATTCTTAAACAGAGGAACAATGTTACAGGGGAATAGAGGTCACATATTCTGAGGAATTTCTGTAGATTCATTATTGATGGAGTATAGCTTAGCTGAAGCCATCAGAGCACGTAAGTTCGGACCTTAGCATTTCCACCCTCAAAATTACAAGTTTCCCCACTCTCTGTGCCTTTTGGTACTGCAGCTTTTTTAAACAGTGTAAGCAGGGAAAAAACACTAAGCTTATGCCATGGTGACAGGCTTACCTGAGCTTCAAGTAAGGTGGCATCCAAAAAACCACCGCTAGCACAAGGCAAAACCACCACTAAGGACTGAAAGGACTGGGAAACAGAGCCATTTTGTTACACCTCTGAGGGTCGCCGCCTGGGTTTTGCGCACGTGAAGATGACCAACACTCATATTTATCAAAGTAAACAATTTATCCTTTTGGGTATTCCCACCCTACAGGAAAATTGTATCCTTTAAGGAGGCCATAAAAATCAAGACATTTTCAGAACAAAGGAGGTATCTTTGACTACTTTTACTCCCACTGCCTTGCGATATCCCTAAAAATTCCATTTTTGTCTCAGAAAGAGGAATTTCACCCATGTCTTGTACCAACACACTATGCTCGGAGTGGTCAACAAAACACCTGAAAGGATTTATTATAAGCTTGTTTTCACCACCCCATCCCCCCTTACAGGCATCCTTGCCAAATGCAAAACTCTCCCTCAGGCAGGAAAATTTGGAAACAGAACACCTGATGCAGCTTTTATTCCAAAATTGTCTCACGTGTGTGGAGTGTCAAAAAGAGCCATGTTGTGCCACAGCACCCGCTTGTCTCGGGAAAATTGAAATCGTTCGGTGTCTAACACTTTGAATGATTTCCCAACTTCTCACTTGCCCCATCTGCTCCTCTCAGTTCATTTTCATTTGTTTTAGCCTTTGTGTCTGCAGTGGCACCAACAAAACTGCAGCATCACTGCAAGTTCCTCTGCTATGGAGCACTGCCAAGTTTGTCTCAAATTCAGCCTCCTCCAAAAGAAAACCAAAAAAACAAAATCACTGTCCAGCTCTGTTGCCTCCCCCTTCCTCCAAAGTATGCACAAGCAGCTTCAATGCTAAGCTCTAAAAATAACATGCCACCTATAAGATAATCAACATTAAAATTATAAATCAGATGTCTGCAGAATACAGCAAAGCGCATGAATGCCGTATCTCACCCCCAATATTAGTTGGCCCTGTTAGCCAAGGAATTAAGTCAAAATTACTGGAGTTTATGTAGCTTTTTGTTTCTTTGCTGTTAGCATGTATTTATAGGACCTTTAAGGCAAAAATACCATCTATTTTACAACATTTAAGAAACTGGGATTCTGAAACGAGACACAGAACTTGTAGTTAGGTAGGAAAACTGATAAAAACAATAGGTGAGATATATACACGAAAGGGGGTTTTCTTGTTAAGACAGTACGCAAGGCAGGCAATCACAGTGCTTCCCCTGAATAAGAGAGTCAGGATACACACACACAAGGTTTTAAGAAGGGGCTTAAATACGATGGAAGAAAGATGTTACAAATAAGCACATGGAAAAAAACCACCGCCATCTGCTCATACAAATCTCCACTGAAAGACTCAACTCTCACTGAGCAGAATCTTAACAAAAAAAAACTAAAAAAAATCCCCACATTCACACACTTGTTCATCTTCCCACAGGCTTAAAGTCCACAATCACCAGATTTAAGAGCACCCACAAAGATGCAGGTGTACCCATAAGAAGGGAATCAGTCCAAGACTCTCACTTGAGAGCCACCAAGGACTGAAAACACAATATTGCAAGTGAAAAACAACTGATGGGGAACGGCACTCACAGCTCACACCCCTAACGTGTGTTCAGTGTCACTGCGAGCATCATGCTGAAAAGAGCTCAAAACTCTAAGACGACAGTGGTCTCGAGTTGCCTTAGGTTTACTCTAAAGAGGGTCTTGGTTTGGTGTTTGTAACAAATGTTCAGGATGTATCAGGTAACCATGAACTTCTGCTTTAGCATACTTACTCATATTCAGCACTAGCTCCACTCTGCTCAATCATTTGGCTGGACTTCCTTACAGTAGCCTTAGCAGTATATTTTTCCCCCAGTGTTCATTCCCTCCTTCCGGAGAAGCTAATGGAATTTAGCTTTACCATTCAAAAGATGTATGGCTATACATCTTTAAAGAGGAGTCGCTAAACACACTGTTCCTGCAGCATCCTGAGCAGCCAGTCACAAAGTTGAACTGGTCCTGAATTCAGAGAACGTCGTTCAGCAGTCATTGGGGAGTAAATGAGGCAGAAAGCAAGTTAGCCAGGCAACTGCAGAGCCGAGAGCCCAATCAGATGTGGGAGCTGCAGGGGAAGCAAAGGTGAACAGAACTAGAGAGCCAGCATCCGACATTTGCAAGGTAAAATATGATCTTTGCAACTAATAGGCAGATGTAGGAAGAGAAATCTCACTGGCAAAAAAGGCTGGCTGTTTCAGAAACTGCTCTCGGGAAATTCTTTGGAAGACCAACGTGCACATCTGAGCATGTGTTCATACTACTTCTTCAATAAAGGGGGAAAAATAAATCAGGATACATATCAAAAGAATGAATTAACTAGCTTCAATGGACCTGCCACCCTCCTTCAAAAGCACAATTGCTCCAATCTCTGTTCCTATCTGTTGATGTCTGCTGACAGGTGAAAAAATGCTATTCCATTCCCTAATTTGTACTTTTGAAATAAGGGCTACATGATCTCCTTGTCACTGTGAAATTCTTAGCAGCCACAATATACAGCATAATTCCAGTGACAAAATCTTAGTCAGTTACTATTTGTTCCACAACATACTGAAAGAAAAGTTGTCAGCCAAATGTCTCCAGCCAATTGCAAAATACATTATTAATGAAATTAGAGCAAGAGGAACCTTTTTGTATGGCTCTTCTATTAAATAATTCCAAGTGACTCCATTGCACAATTACAGTATCTGAACTTCGCTTTTTAAATGTTGGCATGTGTAAACTCCACTGTGTATTCACACTTGAAGTGATAATCTGAAGGCAACAGAGCCTGTAATAAGTGAAATTATTAATAAACTATTAATTAGCCAGGTCCTCCCACTAATAAATGTCACTGTACCCTAGAACCCTGCAGAAGGTGACATTCTTGCTACCAGATTAATATTTTATTTCTTCAAAATTTGTACACAGGAAGTTACAGGAACAGACAAGCATTTCCACAGAAAAACAACATATTTCAAAGTAAGACAGCCATTTAGAATTAAAAGGCCTTCCAGAATCTGGTCTCCAGAATCAGAATGAACTGAGCACACCATAACCTCCAGGACCAACAGCAATACTCAGCCTAGATCATTCCTCCACCTGGGAAGAATGCCCGGTCTTCTGTGACTAGGCACTAGATAACCTGAGCTTGTGCAAAATAAACTTGTAAAGGAAAGAGAAAAAATGCCTGATCACTCCATATCACCATCATCAAGGAACTGTTCAACTGGAGGATGGGCTTGTTCGAGGGATTGGTAATGGTACACGTGCCTTTTCATGTCTAGGTAACCTGTGCAAATCTGGCTCAAGTTGATAATGATCAAACCTAGTTACAATCTGACAGTTGTTCTGTGGCTTATACAGTGTTGCTCACTCTTAAGACTTTATCACAAGTCTCATATTTAGCATTCTTCTTAAGCCCCAATTCCTGTTGTCAAGCAATTACCCAAGATTCTCCACTTCCAATAAAAATGAATTGACATTTCCACCCCATGAGCTTAGAACAAAGCTTTAAACATGACCTGAACGCAATATAATGGTTTCCAAACTCAAAAAAGCACAGATTGTTTAAATTTGCAAGATTTTTATACTGAAGAGGTTATGTTTTGAAGACAAAGTCAGGAGCTGGAATGGTTCGTTGACAAAGCTGCACATGAATCATCTTATTTCAACCTCTGGTGCTCAGGATAGACCAGCATCCGCTATCACAACCAACACATTCATGGCCTGTGGAGAAATAGGTTGGAAGAGTAGGACCCACCTATCTTTAGGGAGATTCACTTGGCCCTCATGCTGATAGACAGCATGCTTCCTCTGCAAGCCTCATCTGTCCTTGCCCTCCTTTCAGGGAGCACATTCACTTTCCAAGTTCTCATTTCAACACTTTATACCATGACACTATTTACTTTATATACATATATATACACACACACATTTAAAATTCTGCTGGGTCATTTTACAAGCTTCTTACAGCCGCACAGACAGATACAGATGGATACAGATGCACATAACACAAGTATTTGCTAAGGATAAGCCACTCCAACAGATAGGTCATTATCCTACCAAACAGCAAGGGTAGAGCACATATCACAAAAGGAGTGAAATAACAGGCTTAAACCAAAGTCGCTGGTTAAAACTACAGCAAAACACGTCACCTGCACAAGGAATTACTTCAGTTTTCTACACCTTTGCGACACTGAGTGCCTTCCTAGAACTTAACACCTCCAATACTGATGCCTGTCTCTTAGAAAGAACTTGTACTATCTCCCATGCTCTAGTCCAGCTCAAACACCTTTAACTCAAGAGAGACCCAGGTGACAGCAGGGGAAAGGAGAAGGTGTACTGTCCTGCACTGACTTTTGGCTAAGTTCTTCACCTACACGTAAGAAAGCCCTTCTGGCTCTGAGCAATGGGCCAGCTGGCTCTGTATTTAGTAATCTTGACTCTTTGGCAGTCACCAAGAGCAGACACATATTGCAATAATTCACCAGAACATATTTCCAGCCTCCAGGCATTTGTGAACCTGGCATTTCTATGCCAGAAGCAGTACCACCCCAGGCAACAGTCCTCAGTTCTACCACAACCTTCTCCAGAAGATTGTTTGGTCTGTGTAAGCTTTTAGTACCCACAACATCCCAAGGCAGTGAGCTTTCCTGAGTCACACCAACTTATGTGAAGCATCTTACTTGTTCTGTATCTGCTGCTTGCTCTTGTCATATGACACCCTTCAAGACAGCTTCCTTCCTCTGCAAGCCTCATCTGTCCTTGCCCTCCTTTCAGGGAGCACATTCACTTTCCAAGTTCTCATTTCAACACTTTATACCATGACACTATTTACTTTATATACATATATATACACACACACATTTAAAATTCTGCTGGGTCATTTTACAAGCTTCTTACAGCCGCACAGACAGATACAGATGGATACAGATACACATAACACAAGTATTTGCTAAGGATAAGCCACTCCAACAGATAGGTCATTATCCTACCAAACAGCAAGGGTAGAGCACATATCACAAAAGGAGTGAAATAACAGGCTTAAACCAAAGTCGCTGGTTAAAACTACAGCAAAACACGTCACCTGCACAAGGAATTACTTCAGTTTTCTACACCTTTGCGACACTGAGTGCCTTCCTAGAACTTAACACCTCCAATACTGATGCCTGTCTCTTAGAAAGAACTTGTACTATCTCCCATGCTCTAGTCCAGCTCAAACACCTTTAACTCAAGAGAGACCCAGGTGACAGCAGGGGAAAGGAGAAGGTGTACTGTCCTGCACTGACTTTTGGCTAAGTTCTTCACCTACACGTAAGAAAGCCCTTCTGGCTCTGAGCAATGGGCCAGCTGGCTCTGTATTTAGTAATCTTGACTCTTTGGCAGTCACCAAGAGCAGACACATATTGCAATAATTCACCAGAACATATTTCCAGCCTCCAGGCATTTGTGAACTGCATTCTGGCATTTCTATGCCAGAAGCAGTACCACCCCAGACAACAGTCCTCAGTTCTACCACAACCTTCTCCAGAAGATTGTTCGGTCTGTGTAAGCTTTTAGTACCCACAACGTCCCAAGGCAGTGAGCTTTCCTGAGTCACACCAACTTATGTGAAGCATCTTACTTGTTCTGTATCTGCTGCTTGCTCTTGTCATATGACACCCTTCACTTAATCTATTGGAAAAGACAGTTCCTTATTCAGTTCTCCATAGGTCTCTATCATAAGTGCTCTTTCTTTTCCAGGATAACCTTCTCCCGTTCCACTACCTCTTTTTTATGCTGAGAGGACATGAAACCTTTGTCTAGGGTAGCTCAATTGCACTCAGGTAATAAACAATCAGCTAAAAATCTCTCACTTCTATTTCTGTAAGACCCTTCTTGTCTTCCTAACTTACTTGTCCAACCCAACTCAGCACAGCAGTCCAGAACCTTTGAAAGCAGGATACTTACCTAATTACTCCAGTCTTCTTTCATATTATACTTAGAAGATATGACTATACAGAATTCAAATTACACAGCTCAGAAGGAAAATTAGACACTGATGACTTCTAAATCGAGATCTCTCTGGCTTTGGATCAGAGAAACCTTTAGGTCCACCACATTAAGCCAGCAAGTTAGAATTTTGGTCATACAATGAGAAAGACCATAACGCTTCAACCCCTGACCTGCTGCAACAGCCAAAATGGTGAACATTCACTGCAACCCTTCTGTTCTCATTCTACATTTTCTGTACTTGATTCCTAAGAGGAACCTTAAATATGCATAATAAAAACTGGAACATTTTAGATGCTAAGTACAGCTGACTGTTACATAAAACTATTCTATTTTGATAATGTGTAAGAAATGATGCATTAGTATCTAACATGTCTGTTATGCTTTGTAAAGATAGCGTGGATGCTGAAAAGCTTTCTTTTTTTCCAGTGTTATGTCTTTTCATAGCTCTAAGCCAAGTATTACGTACGCTGCACCAAAGTGGGATTATGATTTGAGAAGCTGGCGATCCGTCCTGATCCCAGGACACACTTTTCCAAACTCTCACATACAATTTACAATTACATGTCCACTAACCATGGGGCAACCGTTGGAAGGTTATTTGTATGGATAACAGCTATACAGAACTTGTGATTTAACTGAAGCGACACCCGCATTAGCAATAAAGAGCATACTCTCAACCCTAACCAAGGCTTGACTCCAACTCTATGCAGTCCTCCTGTGGACCAAGCCACAAAGCCTTTTCCACATGAAAAATATTGAACGGATGTAATTTAAAGCATGAATTTAAGCTCATTTGAAAGGCTGCAAAACCATGGGTAGGCATGGTTATTTCAATAGTAAAGTTGCAATTTTCAGTTTAGCTTCAAATCTATATAAGCCAGTCCTAATCTGAAAGATGTTTCCAATAAAGGGCCTGTACCAGCTTAACAGCCTAGTGAAAAAATACATCAATTTAAAGTGAGACTTGTTCAGTGATCATGTACATCTCAGACCTATGACTGGAGGGACTTTGGTCTATTGACAGTAATCACACACTTTAACACAAGCCCGACATCATCCCTTCATCCACCAGACAAAATTTCACGTTGGAAAACAATAATGACAAGTTAATATTTTCAGTAATAAGTTATCTTCACAAAGAGCACTTGACCTTCATTGTAATTTCCACACAGCTTGCAGTAAACCACCTGAGTGTGTATAAAATGTAATGAATAAAGAAATATTAAAAATGATAGAATGTTATTAAAGTAGGTCACAATTCAAACAGCACAATTACTGAAAAAATGATGTTTGAAACTACATCACTCACAATCCTTCTCACACTGGATGAGCTACTCTATAATTTATTTTGCCTAACAACAGCTTCTGTCCATATTCTCTCTCTCTTTATCCCCAAAGACTCTCTATTAATGCAGCCCACTGTGCCGCATGACAGCGTAATGCCCACATGAGGCATGAAATGTCACAGATCACAGCTTTACACCTGGCCAACAAAACATATTCATCAAATTCTTTCAAGCAGTGGAAGCATTTGTTGTTATTTTGTGGGTCAAGCCACACAGAGGCAGATGGAGTGGGCACTTTATTTACATGTGAAGTCCCTAAGCCCATTCACTTTATTTATGACAGACAAAATCTGGCCTTACACAGTCATCCAAGAAGCCTTGGACATTGTTATTTCACAAAGATAAGGAAAAGCGGTTTCCTCCCAGGCTTCTGGACGACGATGAAGGTTCATTTTCTTCCTTAACATTACATTCCACATATTCTGAACGTCTTGAAAAGCTCAGAATTGGGATTTTGATCCATATCCTAAAAGGAGATGAGCATAATTAAGACCCACCTGCATGTTAAAGCAACTCTGACAGACAGTAACAGAATGATGAGACTCTCCCAAGCACTCAAAACTGCCCCTCTGAAACCCCACAAATTCTGTAGAAACTGCACCATAAGCCTGTATAACACAGGTTGGAGTGGTCAGCTCTTTACTTTTAACCAGAAATTCAAGGCACGTGGATGTAGGTATTGGGTTTACCCATCCTTCCACAGACTACAAAACAATCTCAACCATAAATACATGAAAATGTAGAAAGAAATTCCTTGGATGCAAAATATATCACTTTATACCTCATGTATATTTTGAGTGATTTTGAAGCATCATTTTAAGTTATTGACATTGATGTTATTATGAGAGGTTGGGGGGAAATTTCTTTATAAAAAAATCTTTGCTATAGGGAGAGTATTAATCCTGTTATCTTTAATTATCTGTGCTGCATACGAATACTAGTGACATAGGTAGCTTAGAAGCATAGCCTCCTTATGTTTCAGCTTGCAGGAAAATAAAAATCTCAGGACAGGTGTTCCAATAGAAAACAAAAAAAGATATCCATTACATTGCTCTTCATATTTTGTTAGTAAAATTATAAATTAAAGTCTGAATGCATATCTCATTCTATCTCTCAGCATCTACAGCTGCTTCATGGCCTCTAAGACAGACTGCAAGTGCTTTGATAAATTGACTAAAAGGTAGCCCAGTAGATATAGAGCAATCCTCCAAGTTCCCAGACCATATTTTGACTGAATCACAAGAACCATCCTTAAACGTCCAGAAAACCACGAAGCGTCTTCTCCTCCTGAGAAGCATATTGCCATCCTACTCATTTTCCAAACAGAATATCAAAAAGCACTGCCATTAAAACACATTCGTAAGTAAGTGGACAATAAGTTTCTACAGAGAAGAGGTGCTTTTTTTTTTTTCTTCGAAAGATTCAAGTTCAGATAGCTAAAAGGAAAATCATGATTATAGAGAAGAAACTGTTTTACACATCAACTCCTTTCTCCTGAAACACCAGTTTCAGTAAGATTTATCGCTTGTTTGCTATGGACAGATGGTTCTCCCATCCACTGGTCCTCATAAAACAGGGGCAAGAGCCAGCATACTAGAAGGAGAGGGAAATATGCCACGGACAGCTTGATCTGAAGGAAGACTTCTCCACAGGAAGACTGTAGTTATCTAAATTGGAACTGGGCTTTGATGTGTTGTGTTGCAAAAAATGCCTTATTAGTCCCTGAAACAAATAATTGCAATGACTTCTATGCACTGACACAATCCACTATAAAGACCACCTGGAGTTACCAAGGTGCACTGTGTCATATAACACTCAACCATGATAACTAGGGTTAGTTGCAGGTTCTTCTAAACCATGCCAATAGCATGTGTGAAAAGAGGCTAGTGCTAACATGACAAAATTCCAGGCAAAGAAGGTAAAGGTGGGGTTACACCATCACTCCTACCCCTCTACAAAAAGGAAGTTGTAGAAAGGACATAGCCAGTAATGCTGAGTGGCTTGATTTCCTTTTGGCTTAGCAGCTCAAGGTGAAGAAAACCCCTAGACACACAGAGTTGCAAGGCAGGTGTGCCCGGAGAGCCTTGGGCCCGTGTGAGGTGTGGAATGCACATTTACCAAAGCAACATACCCTGAAGGAAGGCAAGGCATTCACTTCATCTTCACAACAAAGAAGTGAAAGCCCAAGCTTTCAAATGAGATGGAAAATAGAACCCTGACCATTCATCGTCATTAAAGATCCCATGACAATTCTTGCAAGAGTAAAAATGTTAACTAACACGTCCTGGCCAATATCCAACTCGGATAATTGCATTCTGCTTCTTAAATTCCCCTTGCAGTTTCAATTGGATTAGTTTTTCTTCATTTCTCTTCCCCAAACTCCTCCTGCATAATGTTTCTAGCCCAGAATGGCTGCTGTATTCCACTCCAGAGGTGCGTGAATTATCAGTGTTGGGCAATCCCAACATACATTTTGTGTACATTAGTCAGAGAAAATGCTCTGTGAGACGGAGTAATACCCTCACCTCTCACTGCGGAGTATTTAACTTTTCAAATGAGAAATCCCACTGATGTTAGCAAGATATTTTTTTTTTTTCTAAAATATTTCCCTGCGAGGAAGGGTAAGAGTACCAAACCCAGCCTCCTGTCAGTTAGAAGAGTCTTTTGCTGGGCTATATCCTCAGCTTAAAGAACCAGATGCAGTTGCTTTGGCTTCAACAGAACTCTGTTACGTTAAAACAGGAGTAAATATTCATACAGTATTTTTCCACTAAGTCACTCATGTTTAAATGTTGCAAGAATCAAAGAAGTTTGCTGTTGAATGCATCAATGTGCAGATATAAAAGAGGAATATCAGAACGTATTCTCCTCGCCTTTAACTGGCTTGCACAATCTTCACGCTATTTTACGGGAAAGTTGGAGGTTCTTTAACTTGGCATAGCGATGAAAAATAAAAGTGCTGTGAAATATGAATCTCCTGTTGTTTGGTATGTGTACTCTACTGCAAGTACTCACAACACTATGGTGGCAAACTGAAAAGTCCTGACCCAATGCATTTTACAAAACAGGAGGAGCAAAAGTGATTTATGTGCATAAAAGCAAAAGCTGACAAGCCTTTGATTTTCTTGTAGAACAATCCCAAAACGATTGTCAAGACTACTTAGGTTTTTCACCCTCTGCACTTACTGTAATAGGACCATTTTATCCAAAATGCTGTTTTATAGACACTGTGTAAAGGGTCATTTCCATCTGCTATCCAGGTTACTCAAAAGTATACTTTTCATTCCCTCTTCCAAGAACTCTTAGCAACAGTTGAGAATGGCTTGTTTTCATTTCCAGCCTGCTTCTGCATCCCTGGTAAAGCATAAAACCACAAATATGCCACCTACTTCATTCTTTAGAGCTCAGATAGCAGAAGGACATCCTTAAAAAACCAGGAGCACAACTGTAGGCAGCCTGCAGTCAGATGAAGAGGGAACACAAGAGAATATACTAATTTTGCTATTTCCTCAGGAGTATCATAAGCCTTCTCCTTTCCCCCTTGTAGACAGTGAATTCACTTAATAGGTATCACTGTGAAAGCATCCATATTTGCCAGCTCCAGGCTGGGTCAGTTGCCACATCATGCTTACTTCCCTGCACAAAGTGTGGAAGAGGGTAATGTGGGACCACCAATAGCATCCTACTTCAGTGGCAAGCACTCCTGGTATTAAAGCATGGAATTGAGTGGTGAAATTAAAGGTTGGTACCAGAGGGTGAATATTAGGCACAAGTGTGACTTAGGCTGATCAGATGAGCACTGATGGATCTGCAAAGGAACTTTATGTCAGAATCAGGTGGTTAAAGAAACACAGCCTATGCTCCCAATATGCAGCACAGATACAAAGTTGGCAAGGAGAAAGCTGATCATGACAAGTGACTGACTTACTTTTTGCTGCTCATGTACTGCCATTCTGGGTACCAGTCTTGACGCCAGCTCAGCTCCTTCTGCACACGTAGCTGACATGGGAAACTATACCCATCCTCAACCACATACTCATCTGTTCCCAGAGTTTCGCACCGGTGGAGAAATGGGCTTGAGCTGGAGAACACTGAAGTGTACGTCTTTACAATAAGTAGTGCTCAAGATTACCTAGCATTTCTACATTAAACACAGGATTGAAAGCTTAGGCTTTCACTGAAATTTAATTTCAAAAGTGTACAACTGTTCATCAATGGCCTCAGTTTCACGAACAACCTGAAAATAGACTAGAGTAAGATGTCTCTTTCAGCCACTCCTTGCTTCCCACTTTCATTTTTTTTAAAAGACTACTCTATCTAGAGGGGAAACGTTAGCATTACTGTGCTCTGAAACACAGTAGTCACTGCCAGAACAATCAATAAAAAATTAGCATGACTACAGGAACAGAAGCTTGGGATTAGAGATCTAAAAATGGAAGGATTTCCCTACCATACCCTCTGCATCCTGATGAACCCTTCCAAAACCTGACTGTAAACATTTTAATTCTCTGTCAGCTTGCTGGAGGAAATCATTACAGAGGCAAAATTAGAGAGCACGGGGTGCCGCTCTGCAATAAGCGTCTGTCAGTCAAGCAGGCGTCACCCTGCAAGTCACCCCAAGCACTTCCATCCTCCAATCCAGGAGAAGGGTGCTGGACACAGACGGTTTACTCAGAGCCCTGCTTGCGTGATCAGGCCAAAGCTGTACTTCAGTCAGTCAGTGGTAGGGTATTTTAATTTTGTATTTATTGTTTAAAACAAACAGTCATTCCCTCCCCCCTCTCAGGTTCAAGCAGTTTATACATTTAATTCAATTTTAAGAGATACGTGTTTGTTTACTAGAGCAAACAAAAAACAGTAATGAAGAGCTGCAGTTAGAGAGAAGTAAGCAACCTGCCTGTGTTCCACTCAAAATTACATTTTTAGCACCAAATATTGACATTAGAAGGTAAGCAGCTTAGTTCCATGTGTGCCTTTCATACCTTCCAAGTACGCACCAGAGAATTTGGTGCGAGATCACTGAAGGATATGTGCAGACCCATGTTGTGATTTCAGCATTACATCCCACAGAAACCACCCTCTAAAATATGTCGGGGTTCCTCAGAACAAACCTTCATCACTCAATTTGCCAACACCATCAACCTCAGGTACCTTTTCCCTTTTATCTCCAGTTTTCCTTGCCTGCTTTCCTTGCAGCATCACAGATAGAGTAAACCATACACAGAAGAGAATGATGGTATCATGCACCGCTGCACATGACCAGAACAGAAGCTGCACTCTACTTAGTTAAGGAAATATATTCAAGCAGGAGACTTCACTGTCAATTAAAGGAAGAAGGAAGGGGAGGGAAGAAAAAAAAAAAAACAACAAGAAAAAAGACCAGAAGAACCTGTTGCAATAAAGAGAGTAATATTATTTAATTCAGATTAAAGCTATGGGTCTGGGGCTTCCCTTTTTTTAGATTTTGGGTTTAGATTTATCACTTACATGAATACCTACAACCAGTTTGACACCACAATTAAAGAAGCACAATGAATTTGGCCCAGACTGCTTAAATCCAACATAATTATTTCCCACAGAACTCCTGAAGTCTACTGAAAATGTAGCTGCAGCATTAGAGGGTTATTTGCTCCAAGGACCTTCTTAATATGGCTGTATTGTAATACTGCAGTGCAAAAGCCTCTCTAGTCATAGAAAGAAATTTAGCTCAGAAACAGAACTTGCAGTCAATGAAAAATACATTTGCTTCAATTTGCACTCATTTAATAATAGCATTATTTAACAAGATTAGTTAAAATGACTATCCTCAAAAGACAGAGCAGTGCACCTCTTCTCATGAGACTCCTAGGGCACCAAAATTAAATTAATTTCTCCAAGCCAAACATTCAAAGCAACCGGCAGCACTAGAAAGATCATATTGAAAAGGGAGAACATTTTGTGACTGACCAGAAAAAACAGCCCCTCTCTATCCCCTCTATACACCCCACCCCCCATTTTACTTTAAAGCTGCCATATATTTCACTGGCAAAGAAAATTATATTCTCCCACTGGAAGTAACAACATATTCGTCATTACACTTTGATTTTCATTCGAAATCAGGAACACACTGAATTTGCACACATTGGCAAGCAGCTACTAAAATCTGGGTGTATGCTGTATCACATCACTAGTCAAACCCCATATATCCTTGCATAATTATTTTCCTACAAGGTTATGCCTAACTGACCACTAACCTAACTGATTAGTCATTTACATTATAAGAAGGCGTTGAGAAAAAGGCTGAAGGGCAACAAAATATTTATTCGGGTTGCAAATATTAAACCAACAGGGGCCAGGCTGGTTCAAGTTGCTCCTTGCAGGCTGCGCACGCACAGGTGAATGGAAAGAAAACCCTGCCGAAGAGTCACACACACACACACACACACAGAAATAAGAAAGAAACCGGTGTCTCACGTTCATTCCCACTACGGCCGCGAAGATGCTCACTACAGCTCTAAGTTGGCTTTGCCCGGCTCTGGAAGTGTTAAATTATTCCGCACGCCACCGACACAGCGGGTTCTCCGAGCAGAGCCGCGGTTCGCATCTCCCCGCTCGCACGTCCCAGCCGCGCAGTTCTCGCCGACTTG
>NW_009259308.1:6605863-6633405 GCF_000687185.1 Egretta garzetta | reverse complement strand
GGCAACGCCGTTCTTACGCCTCCTCTCACCGGCATCGCTCCCCAGGCTGCTGCGTCTCCCTTCTGCCCCAAGGGCCGGTAGGCGATTTGAGAGAAAGCCGAAGAAAGTCACGCCAGCGCACAGGTGGTGGTAGAGGGGCCGGGCTGGTCATCACTCCCGGCTTCGTGGCAGGGCGGGCTGCAGCCAGAAGCTGACTTTGGGGAATGGGACGCTTGAACCGTCGCCCAGACTGGGCAGCATCATCCCTTTCCAGCGGTGGCCAGACAACAGGCAGCAACTGCGAAGATTTACGTGCCTTTGGCCAGCAGAGCTAGGTCTCTCCGATCAAGTGTAGGCACCAAGAGGCGTTCTGGGCCCAGTGGGATGTGGCATGGCGCTTCCTTCCCGTGCTGACTTCTTTTCCTTGGCTGGTTCTGCCTGGCTCTCACACAAGAGGTTTCCTTCCCGGCTGCTGTCTCTCCTGTGCGGGGAGGAAGAGTAGATGTCTGTTCTTGCTGCTTGAAAACGGACTTTGAAGGCAGAAGTACTTTTGAGTGGCAGCTTATAGCCAGCGTGGCTCAAACTTCCCTTTTTGTTCACAGTTTGATGTTAAGTATTTATCTTGGAAGCTCTGACCTAGCCCAGCCCTGTCAATAGGTGACTGGCCTCCTGGCAACATTCAGGAAGAAGAATTACCAGCTGTGTACAGACACCTTTCTTGCTCTTCTTGTCCACCCTTTCAATGGGATGTCACCAAACAGCAAAATTAATCCCTAACAAGGAAGAAATTCATGTGTGAGCTTGCAAGCCACAGCAGTGAGACAGCGATTAAAGTTTTTGCCTAATTCTGGGAGATCAAGCGTGTAACAGCTAGAGCATGAGACTTAAGCTGCTTTACATATTCCTTCATATATAAGATCATTAAAGCATCTGTGGGTACTGTACCTCACAGGAGAGGGAGCCTTGCTGGAGGTGTTAATAGTTGCTGAATTTGGTGGCTACCGATATGTGACAAGGTGTTAACCTTTTGTCCGTGTGACCCGACACATTTGACTAAACCATTTTTCCTGGCCCCAATCTCTTACCAGCTCTTCCATGTCACATATTTATTACAAGAGTAATAGCTCTTCCTGCTTAATAGGCTTCTTTGGTGCAAACCTTGAGCCATTTGACAATGGCTGCCTCAGACATTTTGTTATCCTTAACTTGTGGGTGATAAAAAATGAATAAAGCTGTCAAATATTCTATTGATTATGTGATTGAGATGTACCCTGATTGCCCTTCTTACATTGAGTTTCTTCCATTCTATTTCTTTTCTGGGGTTTGGGTGTGGATGGAAAGAGGAACCGTGCCTGCAAAACAGCACTGAACTTGCAGTCTGTCTGCCCAATCTTCTCCATTCCCACCACGTCTATGTGAGGAATTCAACTCATGTCAAAAATATTTGTCAAATCTCAAGGCACACATCCTCCCAGTGTTAAATTATGGTGTCTTTGACTTTGAGACCCCAACAGTTTTCTTGCTTTTGTCTTCTTGCCTGGTTTTGGAGGGACAACTTTGGTAGGGAATCTGTCAGGTTCCCATAGTGACTGGACTAAGCCAGAGCTGTGGACTTGCGATTCAGGTACAAAGTGGGATTTGAGAGATAGGGGTTTAGCTTCCAACTCTAGTACAGATTCCTCCCTGCTTTTTGCAAAAATACTTGCCAGAGACAGACAGGATGATCAATTGGGTTCAAAAGCTTGCTGTTGGTATGATTAACTCCCTAAGCCTTGGGAAAGCTCTCAGCTTGCATAGAAAGATCGTAACAATGCATATCTGTACCAAGAACATCGAATGTACAAATGTTTATCTGCAATCCCATCCGAACAAAGAGATACAGAATCGGGAAATGCTTGCAAAAGATCACTGAAAGTGATCTATATGCAAGTGACATTAATTTCCATTCCTTAAACACAGATGTCTGAGCAAAAAAAACACATAAGTGCCTCTGAATAAGAGAGCACTGGAGTGCTCACGCAGAGCTGTCTGAGCTCCAGTGCCTCTGAGTCAGCTGGGAAGCAGAGTGCCACAAACAGCTGGGCAAGCAAAGGAGCAAGCCCCGAGAGAGGGAGCAGGAGCAAAGATGCTGCAGTGCACAACTGCAGTGAGGGACTGATTATACTCATCTCAGAGCAGGCAGAGTTTGAAATGGAAATGAGGAGAAGATTTCCCTGCCACACTACCCAGCAGCTACAGTAAACGTTGCTCTAAGACAACAGGGAAGCAGGCAGCATGCAGCGTGGACTTTGTTTTGTTTCACCATTACTCAGCTCATCTCAGAGGTTCATTTAATTGTTACTCAAAAAGTCTTATACAGTAATGAAACATTAAGAAGAACCTATTTCTACCTTCACATCTTGGCATTGATATTGAGGTCTCCCTGCACGTGGAGACTTTGGCTTGCGTACTCGAAGCAGAGCAAATTACCAGTTCTTTACACAAGTCCCATCCTTATGGGCTTGGAAATAAAATATCGCCTGCAATGCAACGCAAAGGCCTCCGGAGCCAGGAATTCAAAAGGCCTCACATCTGAGCTTCAGAGTAAGTACACTGCTTCCTTTTGCAGTCAGGCATGTCTGAGATTGCCTCAGGTTATAGCGCCTACTCAACCCAAAATTCCTATGAAGGAACCAAACCCACCTTTGCTGATGTACTTCAGTTCTCCCGGAACCTTCAAAACTTCCAGACACGTAACTTCCAGGCAAGGATCAATGCAAACATCTAGCAAACTTTTGCCTCTGCCAGAAAGAGAAGTTTGACTTGGCTTGTCATCATCTTTCATCACAGCTTGGGGGTTTTTTCCTTCTTTCTTATGACTTTAGGAAACTCCTGGCTTTCTCAGGCAGGACATGCATCTTCTGCTGGCACCTAAAAACCAAACAAGCCCAGGAACACCACAAGTCTCGTATGCATATAAAAATGCTCTGATTTTTTATGTTGCAATGCTTTTACTTTACATTTCCCATCTGTAGATGGAGCTTGATACAGGTGCCCCTTACCCCAATTTTACGCAAAAGATGACTGAAGTGAGGTAAGCTGGTGTTTGACTAGTGGCACCGTCTAGAAGTAATTCAGGTAGCATGGCTTTACATCTTTCAAATACACAAAGAATTATTTGGACCCTTAGCTGGACTACAAAGAAGATCTTTCTTTCTGGAGGTTTCCTTTTGACCTCTGTTTCAAGAAATATCCTGTATTCAACAATCAAAAACAAGAGACACTTTCATTGGAAGTCTTTGCTTGGGTGACACTAAGTAGACCATAGTGCCTTATGTCCCTACTATTCCCAATGCTCCCAGTTCCCTCCACTGCCAAGCAGCTCCTTTCTAGGTATTTCTATTTTACTTCTGAGGGTGGAAGAAGGGGGCAGGAGGGGACACATTCTGCGATTATTGGCACAACAGAGCTATCACTTCTATCAGAGACGAATTATCAATATTTTCTTTTTGATTTCCAGACCAATACAGTAAGTTAAAAGGGATTTCTGAGATACTTCCCACTAAAATGCATTGCATCACTGTAACATTCCCTACATACTCATACACTGAACTCCAATCTTTAGATTAATATTCAGGTGTAAACATTAGTCTGGATTTACATCAACAATATACATGTCCACCTCCTTCATCCACTGAAAGAATAATTTAGTATTTTTATGCAGTAGTCACCTTCAAAAAATACTACTTCCCAAAGTAAAAGTCAGGTAAAAACCATTAATAATAATTGCACTATTTCTTCCTCAAAATATATTCCTCCATATGATTTCTCTAGAGGAAAACACAGAAAATCTCTTTTGACTGCCTCATGTTTCCTTTCTAAAACATTTGAGAGATCAAACTTGAATAGTTTAAATATGAATCAAGAAAAATAAACTTAAAAACTGAGATTCACATTCCCTAATACTATGTTTGGACATATTTATACCAGTAGCAGTACTGTAGTCATCCAAGCAGGAAACAAAAAAAATACATATTTTTCCAGTCACAACTAAACTAATTTTAAAAATCAACTATTTCCAGACTACACTTTATATTCTATTCATAAAAATAGAAGGATGGTGGCTGGAGGGGAATTCATACTTAAAACTAATTTAACAATAAATTAGTGCAAAACATACATAACATGTATGGCTGTTTTACAGAAATAAAGATGCTAAGTTCAGCCAAGAAA
This sequence comes from Egretta garzetta, assembly GCF_000687185.1. Lineage (NCBI taxonomy): Eukaryota > Metazoa > Chordata > Aves > Pelecaniformes > Ardeidae > Egretta > Egretta garzetta. The sequence continues at coordinate 6,629,214 of NW_009259308.1, read as the reverse complement.
TTATTTGCTGTGAATTATTCACTTAGTTCTGTCAGTTCCTGAACCTTTATAAAGGTTCTGTGGAAAGCAGAAAAAAGAATCAAGCATATGCAAAGCAAAACAGCATCAAAAGTCAAAGAAGTCTCTAAGGGAGATGAACTTCAATGCCAGAGTAGGGTAAACAAATGGAATTATTTACAATATAACATTATAATTTGTGATGATATTTTATTCATTATTTAATCACACTGAGTCTCCCTTGTAGCCTTGTGGTAGACGACATAGCCATTTTGTTCCAACTTTCACCTGCCATGCATGAATGTAAATGATATAGTTTATTTAACATTTGAATACATCACACAAGCTATTGCCTCCTGCCTGTATTTAAAACATACTTGTTTCCCTCCACCTGCTCATAGGGGGTACACAGGTCTCAAGGTTGGAAGAAACCAGTAGATTAAATGACCGAGTACAGATGACTTCTCATCTCTTTGATCCCTGGATAGCAGGCTGGCACGTCTCTCTCCAGAGATCTTCCTCTTATTGAGCAGGAAAAAACCCTCAAAGAAAATTCAAGTGAAGAGCCAGTGCACTCAGTGGCACATTGGACTCAGATTCTATTAATTGCCACATGTCACCTTCCATGGCAAACTGAACCATTCACAACAGAACAGCGAGTGCGGGAAAACAGACAGACATTTTTATTGAAAGAGATATTAGCACAAACAGCAGCAGCAGTACTATAAAATTCAGTACAAGAAAAAAAAAAAATCAGCCTGCTTATCACCACTTGCCATTCATTTTGGTTCGTGCAGAATTTTCTTATTGGCAGGCTGAGAAGGAAAGGGAGGGTTTGCTGTTCAAGAGCGGTCTGGCACAACAGCCTAGAAAGGATGAGATTTTTGTCCTGGTGCAAAGTTAAGCAAAATGTGCTCAAGATCACGATTTTTTGCTGTAACTGGGCCTTAATTTCACTCTCTCTTGATATTTTCTGTATGCTTTCACGTTGAGGATGTCAAATATTCAAGCTAAGTTTCACAAATCTCATTATTTCCTTCACAATTTGCATAACCATGTGTCTCAATCGAGTGCTAAGCTTAAACACCTCTTTGCTTAATCCCCTAATTTGCAGGGGCGGCGGACGGGGGACAAGACTGGGGCAGTTCTGTTCAGCAATGCAAATCAGCCAAAGGAGGATACCGCCAGGATTAGCATAATCCAATGGCTACAACTATTCAATTTGGAGACTAAGGATGCTAAAACCAATTTTCCTAGTCAATCAATCATTGTGATCGACTTGATTCAAAAAAATGGGGTGCAAATCAGAGTGTAAGTTAATGAAATGAACAGAATTATGTCAAATGACACTGCTAAGAATGAGGCCTTGCATTAGAAGCATCCCACTATTGCTGTGAAGGGAAGTCAACAAATGATAAGAAACCATATAATTAAGAGCTTATCAAAGCACTTTATCCCATCAAGTACTACCTTACAGATACCAGGAATTTCTTTTATTAACACTTAAGGAAATGAAGAGCAATGAGGATGCTTGAAACATCACAAGAGCGAGCCAGGAACGGAAGGTGACATACCCCTGTACATCCTAACTGATTAAGGAGGTTATCCAGGGAAACAGGAGAAAAAGAGTTGTCACTGGCTGAAGCTGATCCACGGTCTGCTGTCACCGCCAGTTCCATCTGCGAGCAAATCCCAACTAGAGGACTTTTGAGCTTCCTTCCTATCTACTTCTGCTGTTAGTGTGATCCCACCACCAGTCCCTACAAGAACCATTACATGCTCCATCTCCTTTCCTTCCTATTGGATTGTCTCAAATAATAAGGGTGTTTGCAAGTATTAATTGTCTCACAAAAAACGAAGACCTTCGGATGATGATTTCTGAAAATGAGAATTTTGCACTGGAAGAATGAACAAAGCTTTCTAACAAATGCAAACCTGCAGGCTGTGAACAACCCTCTGTCACATCACAGGGGATGTCATACTCAGTTTGACTTAACTTTCCAAACTCATCTTATCCTGGTACTGTGTGCAGCGTAATGAAAACAGTATTAGCTTCATTTACTGCAGGCAATTTCTTAATAGCTGATTCACATTCCTCTAATAACCCATCCCCACCTTCCTCATCTAGGGTGCACGCAGAGCCAACTGAGTCCTTAACACAGACTCTGACACTGGCAAATGCATCTTTTTCATCACTTGAGGTTGTATGAATCTCTCACATATCAAAATCAAACATAAAGTAAGGGAAGCATTAATTAAACCATATCAAACGCAGACTTGACAAGACTATGATTTAAGTATAAAACTGCCTGAAGAATTGTGGTTCGGTATTTTAGTTTGTAACCCATTTTTATGCCATTATACAGAACTGAAAAAAGGGAATGCTTTCCACCCTCCACCCCCTTCATCTGTTTTATTTTATCTTTCAACTCGAGCTGGCAAAGCTGTCTCAGCATCACCTATGAAAAAAGCTGACATAAATTGTTCAGAGAGTTGAAAGAGAAGAAAAACTTGTAAACAAGTTACCTATTCTCATACATTGTCTCCTAATTCCAAAGACAGAAACAGCAGCACATCTTTCAGAGGATGCAGTTTTTTCTACTCCAGCTCCAAGTCAGAGAATTGCTCCATGCAACACTGATGCAGATTCCCCTGTGATTCTTTATAAAGATGATCCTAGATCTCCAAAATATTCTAAAAGAGCACAGCTATTCTCAGACAGCTAGCAGGGGTAGCTGGTTTGATCATTAGGGAACAGTGAGGGCTGACTTGCCAAAGGTTTACTGGGTATGTTAATCTGGTGTGTACACAATTGCTTTGGACTAGAAGTCTTCAGACTAAAAAACTCTTGTGAGATTTCTGATACTCCCTGCTCAAAGTTCAGCTAGAACCTGAAAGTCTAGGGGGTCATGAAATCTACAAAGAATAAAATTAAACAAACCTTTAAATCTAAATACATATATCCATCTAACATAAATCACATAACCACTCCTACTGAATGTCATGGAGCAGTCAGCTGTGGGAAGGAGCAGGGAGATGTGCTACAACAGAGGTAACTGCTGTAATAGTAACCCAGAAGCGATCCAAAGGGCTAGCACTGAATGTGGGCATACAACACCTCCCTTATTAATTTGTTAAGTGCTTTCCAGCCTATCTCCCATCCTTTAACGTCAGAAAGGCATATTAGAATATTACAAAGGCCAGTCAGGCCTGACATTTGACACCAACAGAGGTCAGGGACAGGACCTCAAAGTCACAGCCTGTTGGGAGGGTAATGCTAACATCCCTCTATTATCTTGCAATTCCCTTTTCTCTTTGACACTAGGGATATCCTCTTTCTTCATCTTGATTCCAGATAGGCTTTTCTTTCTTTCTTTCTTCTTCTCTACAGAAGAAGAGGACATAACCCTCTTCTGTTCGCTTCTCTGGCTTCATACGTAAGAAAGAGAAGTAATGCCTTTTTTATCAATAGGAATTCATCACTTGCACTTTTTGATAAAAATAGCTACTCTGAATATCTTGTATTACCACTAACAGATCACTGGCGTCCAAAACTACATATCATCTAAGCCTTGGCACTGTGAAAGCATGATCTTACACAAGAATAAGATGCAAAATTTTCCCCTAGAGTGGTAAGAACCTTCCCTGGAAACCTCCCCGTTGTTTGCTGCAAACAGAGCTGGCCCATTGCTCACTTTGTAATCTTCTGTGATAGCCACAGTCTGAGGCCTTTGTGTTTCTTCAGTTTTATGGTGAGTTTACTACCATGCTATCTTCAGTACGCTACTCTTCACTAGGATGTGACAGGGAGTGAAATTTCATTTGCAGCAGGATTATTATTATTATTATTATTGAGCTGGATACATCTGAAGGAGCGCAAATGTCATACCATTGCTCCCCATATATCACTTCCCCTTCTTTGCCATCTGCTCCTAGAATTGCCAGTCAAAACAGTTTCAGCATTCTCCGTTATTGTCTTCAAGTTTAGTTCTGCTGACCCAGTTTAATTTTGTATTTGCATCCTCATGTTACCCTGCATGCAAGTTAGTCAAGTTTATGTGTGTCATTTATCTTACTCCTCCTTCCCCTCCTCCCCCTGAAAATGTGTACTTTTGGAAATTTGATACTCATTACTCTTCTTGACAGATCCTGGTACAGCTTGAAAATGCTCCACAAGACTTATCTGCATTGGCCACATTGATTTATCAGATTAATTTAACTTCTTTGAAGAGGCTTTCAGTAATAATCAGCTCTATTGTGTTCACAAAAGTAATTCTAAATGCAGAAATGTTAATTAAGATCCAGGGTTCTGATTTGCCTTATTGTTAAGATAAGGACAGCTCTGAAATTCAGTTCTGTTTGACTTCCAAAACCTCAAAGAAGTTCAGGGGTCCCAGAAGCAGAAGGCCATTTCAAACTCTCCTCTTTCCAAAATATATGCAGCTTTTTCAGACCTCTGCCCTTGGTCTTCCCCTACATTATCATAAGGACAAAGCAACAGACAGTGACAGCATTAAGATAAGACTCATTATTTCTTGGCACAGGTAATACAATAGAGATGAAGTCTTCTAAACAACAGGGAAATGTACAGATAGAAGAGACTAAAACATACAGAAAGAAGAGGCTAAAACTAAAGTAGAAGACACTAGAACATATGTTGATCATTTAATGAACTACACAAATTATATTAAAATGCATATAACATTGTATTTTTTGAAGTTTTCCCTCTATTCTCAGCTAGTACCACCATTACTTGATAAATCATGCCTTGCTGGTTTCCAAGTAAAAACGTGTCGGTTTAAAAAGGAGTGCTCTCCTAGAAACTTGTCCTAATGCAAGCGGTGTTAGCAAAACTGTATCTAAATCTCTATGGACAGTGTCCTTTCAGGGGTTTTCTAGCCCCCAGTGGGGAGAAAGGGCTTGGATACTATACTTGTTGCTATGGTAGCTACTAAAACTGCTGCTCACAAGAATTTTTGAATTGCTCTCTGTATTCAAACATGCTTTGAAATAAGGTTAAAAATCAACAGTTACAGCACTATTAAAGAGCCAATTACCGACTTCTTTATGTTTTCCAAATGAAAAAAAATAGAAGTACTTAATGTCCCCTTTGCATCTCAGTTGTGTTAATACTAAATCACATGCAGTCTGTAAAGATTTTTCAGAACAGATATTTGAAACAGCCCTTATAAATAACTTAAATTATTTATATAATTAAATTAGAATGCACTATACTTCTTTTTCTTGATAATTTCAGACATGAGTGCCTGCTATAAATGTGATCCCTAGTTGGAGGCAAGCTGCATATCAATACTTGCAAAAAAAAAAAATGGTATGAAAATAGATTTCTAGATATTTTGTGTATTTCTGGGTTGGAAGAGGTACTTTTCCCAGCTTGTCTCACTGTCCACATTTCACACTGGCTGCCAGGCCAGAATGCTGCACTGAGGCTCCACGTGTACCACTTGCTCATCCTGATCTTGCCATCCAAACACAAGCAGAGGCTTTCCCACACCATCTCTGCTTGCTGTTTCAGAGTCACCTAATTGCATTTTCAGAGACAGCCTCCATAGCCACACCACTCCCATGAGCCAGTATGTTGGACCACACAAGTACAGATGTCACAGCCAAGGGTGACAACGGGTCTGAATGAGTCTTTGGATAGGCACCCACATCTCCCCGGGTTTGCTGAAACATCCCAGAAGCATTTTTGTGCCCTCATTATGGTATTCGTTTCATTATTATAACATAATTAAAAAAGAAACATTAAAAGTGGTATGCTAGCCTAGACAGAAGGGCTGTCTATCCAGGGTCCTGCCCAGTGTAGCCAAGACCAACACATGCATTTTTGAGATCCAAATGGAAAGTGAATGGTTGATGCTCAAATAAGACCAAGAGAAAATGAGATGAACACGCACTAAGGAATTTTCCTCTACAATGAGACCTGCAGAAGAGAGATAAAGAAGAGGGCAGGGAACAAAGGCTGTGGTGTTCAAGGAACAGCTTTGTTTTGCATTACTCTCAGCGGTTTTTGTCTGAATTAATAAACAATGCCCTAAAGGAAGAGGTTGGAAGAGACTTTGGCAAGACGTTAGCCCGCCCTTAGTCGGGGAGACAAGCCAGCAGCCATACAGCAGTTATGGAATAATCTGCCCATAGGGAAGCTTCTTCTTAGCTCTCATTAGTTAGAGATGGGGTTATACCCTCAAGCATGAAGCACAAATCTAGGACTTTTAAAAGCATTAGTAATAACAAATCCACTACTAGCATTGTTCCAGCTCCTTTTAATTGACCATAATGCAAATATATTAAAAATGTTTAAAAGATACTTGAAAGGAATTCCAGAAAACAGTCCTCTCTGCTGGTATCATGTTTAAATCTGTTACAATGCCCAAAGAAAATTAACTCACATCTTAAATAATTCATGCATTTATTGGGTCAGAGGCTCTTTCAGATCTGATGCTCTGCCAATAGAAATGGCAGAGATAGAGAGAGAAATCAAACAGGAGCATTATCCATAAAGTTTGAACCTGGATCTAATCCCAGCCTTCTTGAAGATGTGTTCTGATGAAAAGCTGGTTTTCAGGCTTGCTCCTTATGAAAGGAATGAAAGTTTTCCCAACAGGTGCACTGTGTTCAGGTCACATTAGTTATAAGCAGAGCCACATGGTTCACAACAGTAATAGCAGAGATTGTATAAATTATCTGAATGCACACCTAGCCACAGTCATATTTATTAAGCGTTTCTGCAACATCAGTAAAGAGCCAACACTGACTTCAAGAGCTACAGAGATGATAATATTAACAGTTTAAAGGTGGAAGTACTGCTATACCTTTATAAAAATCAGCATAGCAACTATAGTGTGCACATTTACTACAGGTGCACTAAAACCCTAAAACTTCAGCAACATATATGAATGACATTTTTCTTGTTTCACTTCCCTTTAATATACTGGTAAGTGCTTAATATTCATTCTAATAAATTGCTAGAGGTATGAGTGGAACCAAATAAGGCATGCCCAGGAAACAAGCTTTTGACATAACTCTGCTAATTCACCTCAGCTGTGGCCCAGATAGTCCTTCCCTGGATCTTGTACAGAAGGGGACTGCCAATCACCATGAACCATGCCAGTCCCTGTGGTTGGTTTACACTGCAGACAAACATCCGCTAGAGATAAGGTCAGGGCCACCAAACTCACTTTACTCATGACTGTAAGTCTGTTGAGACATTTGTTTTTAGAGATGGAAAATGACTGCATTAACCCACACGCTGCAAAGCGAGATACAGCTTTCCATTATCCTGCACCTGTAAGTCAGCATGACAGACATCAGGATGAGCAAGACACACAAAGACTGAGTTAAAATCCCAGAAGGGAAACTTTTAGATCGGTTGTTACTGATGAATTGTCTCTGTTGGAAGAACTCCAGGGATAGTTGAATTAACTCAGCCAGGGTGTTGCAAAAGGCATGGATAAGCACTCCAACATCCATTTGGGAGAGGTGGTAATGCAGCACTACACCGTTCAGAGATAATCAAATGTCAGCCTGGCAACTCTGCTGATATGATCATTAAAAGATGGGCTTGATTCCATGAACACTCCCAGGTTTTTCATCCCTTGAGATGGAAACAGCTCTACCCCACTTAGATGAAAAATGAATATTTTGCATATATAAAGCTCTTTTATCCCCAAGGACTTCACTCAATATGGACTAGATTTATAAATAGACTACCAGCAGGTGTCTTCGGAGTTGTGATCAATTACTGATAGTCTGGCCATGTACTGTGGAAACTGCTTGTAGATTCTCTCTGTATAATTGTGAACACAGGGTGAAAGGATTAGGGTCCCATTGCTTGTCATGTGCAAGTGTGAGGTAGGCAAAAGAGAATGCTACTTAAAAAGCTGAACAGACCAATGGAATACAAATTTTCACTAAGGGCTCCATTCTGCACATCATTTACTTTCCTGTCACTGAGCAAAAGACAACAAAAGAAGACACATTCAAGTAATAATAGAGGTCCAAATATAAGGTTACACACAATTCCAATGCTCCTAGTAAGATTCTTAAAATATCATGGATAGAGTCCTTGTGCAATCTGTACCTTTTTCCAAATAAAAAACATGAGTTCAATTAGATGACTGATTGCTCCAAAGAGAAGCATGAAGCCTACCAGAAGACTCTTCACATCTGGGGCCTGACCCTGTCACTGTATGTAAAACAGTCACTACCATCCAGTTAGTATTTCCCATCAGGAATAAGTACACCTGAGGTGACCTGACTCTAGTGTTTATCATTCTTATGGACCTATAGAAGCTGATGCCCTGTTAATTTTAGCTCTCCAAGAAAGCATCAGCACCAAGTCAGGAGGTTGTAAGAGCACTAAGACAACACCTACATTTCTTAATAAAGGTTCAAAAGAAAAAGCCCTGGGATTAAACTCACTAAAAACAAAAGCAAGAGCTAATTATGTACCTGGTATGGTTATTTCTTCTTACAAAAAGATTTCTTTAACTTGAACTAATCCTCCTGCATATTAAATGTATTATTAATACTTTAAAGGGGGCAGGACAGCTTGTTTCTCACTATTGTGCTGGTAGCTAGCAAATGGTGAGTTATTTTGCAGTGAAGCCAGAAAGACATATCTATTTTGCATGCATGACATATGCTAACTGAGAGCACGTTGGACAGCAGCTACATTACCATTAACCAGCATTTACAAATGAAGGTTCATAGCAAGAGTAATGAATGCCACAACATTTCTTTTAACATATTCTCCCATTATATATCTATCCCAATAACCTCCCAGGAAAATGAGGAGGTCAAGGGAACAGTCAAAGTTGACAATGCTGAATCTCAAAACTACTATTATTAAACACGGCAATTCGGAAACTGAGAATTGCTGATAGAACAACGATGTGCCAGTTAGACCAAAGGTGACCATAAGGCCAACACGCTACTTGAGCAGGACCATCAGCCAGGGCAAAAGAGCAATGAAAGTAAAAATTGGTCTGAGGCAATCTACACCAATGATATATTTAAGAGAGAGGGAGGAATGAGTAATACACCAAGTGAAAATAAGTATACAAAACAAAAAGCAAAGTAAAATGAAATGTTGCATCACACACATCCTCTAGCTCATAAATACAGATGCTGGAATCACAGAAGGCTGCTGGTCTGAGTCATTTTGCAGTCTCTTGGGAAAAAAAAATTGATGTACAAAACATTGAGGCTTCACACAGAAACTTATAAATAAGGATTCCTAAGAAAGGTGTAAACAACTTACAAAAAACACAGACGCAATGCATAAGTGGAAAGAGGTGATTTTTACAAGAAAGAACACCCTTGCAAGAATTTTCCAGAAGCATATGACCATAGCATACAAGTGAGTCTCCTGGGAACTTCTCTCCAACGCAGCTTCTGATGCCTGCACCTCCAGAAGGTGGCATTTTTGGTAGGCGGTACTTAGTACTTTCAAGGATGGTTCCTGACAATGTTTTGATCCAGCCAAGAGCACACGCGCATTCATAAAGGTCAGCAACAATGCTCTGCTATAGGCAAAATAGAAAGAGGGTTAGCAGCTCCCTGTTCACATCATATCAACTTGTCAAACAAAAATTCCTTAGCCACCGATTTCTTCCTTGGCTGTCACTTGTGTCAACTTACCACGACAATTTTACGTAAGCACAAATAAGTAAAATATGTCTAATGCTCCTTCCACAGCTTGCAGCCCACTATGTAACCCTTCCAGTTTCCCCTCCTTTTGCAAATCCTCAGAGCAACAGGAAAAGAGAATATGATTTATTGAAGCAGGTCCAGAAGCCCCCAGATGGCAGGCGATTGCAACAGTCATAAGAAAGAAATAATACAGCTAAGTAAAAATAAACCTTCCACAGCTATTGCTAAACTTACCAAATAACCCTCCCTCCCAGGCTTGAACCAAAAAAAGGAAGAACTATTTAGCAGCAACCTGTCCTGGTTTCAGCTGGGACAGAGTTAATTTTCTTCCTAGTAGCTGGCATAGTGCTGTGTTTTGGATCTAGTATGAGAATACTGTTGATAACATGCCGATGCTTTAGTTGTTGCTAAATAGTGCCTAGCCCAGTCAAGGGCTTTTTCAGCTTCCCACGCTCTGCCAGGTGCACAAGAAGCTGGGAGGGGGCACAGCCTGGACAGCTGACCCAAACTGGCAAAGGGATATTCCAGACCGTATGACATGCTGGGGGGCAGTTGGCCAAGGGGAGAGCAATCGCTATGCAGGATGGGCTGGGCATTGGTCAGTTAGTGGTGAGCAATTGTGCATCATTTGTTTTGTATATTCTGTATATTCTCTTACCATTATTATTATTACTGTTATCCTTTTCCTCTGCTGTTTTATTAACCTGTCTGTATCATCTCAACCCATGGGCTTCGCTTTTTTCCGATTCCCTCCCCCATCCCACTGAGGGAGGGGGGAGTGAGCGAGTGGCTGTGTGGTGCTTGGTTGCTGGCCAGGGTTAAACCGCGACACAAGCCAATTGAAATGAAAATCCTAAAGACAAACTCAGAGCAAGGTCCTTCTTCACATATAGTACAGTCTTAAGGTATATTCACAGGAGAAGCAGGGCAATGTGAATGCAGCATTTTCTCAATTTCAGGATCTTTCCAGAAATGCAGGTGATCTGTTAAGATAGAGTAGAGGTTCAGTTGTGCTCTACATCTCATCTAGAATAATGATGAATAAAGAAATGCTGAATATCTCAAGCAAGGCCAGATCTTCAGCTTAACATAGAAACTTTGCTCCTACAGAGCCAGCAACTTCTATTGTCCACATCTGCAGAAGGAAAAAAGTCAGGGGGGGTAAAGAGGCTCCCAGGCAGGGTCACCAAGTGATTTTTTTTTTTTTATTGGGATGTAGGATATTTCATGTTGGAAGGGACCTTAGAAGGTCATGTAGTCCAGCATCCCACTCAAAGCAGGGTCAGTTATGAAAGTTATGTATACTGCTCTTCCAGCTCCTACTCCTTCTAGACAGAAAAAAAAAAATCCATCAGCCAGAACCCCCTTTTTCTCAGCCTACAGCAGCAGGAGAGACTGCTGAGGCACCCTCTAATCAGGGTGCTTTGCTATCAGCCAGGGCCTGTCTCCTCCCTGTTTTGGCATCTCAGGAAAATCCCTTTTTTTTCCCCCAGCTGGGACAGATCCAGTCAAGCTTCTAGTTGCTGGCACCTCTGAACAGACAAAGGAGCTACCTGGCTTTGGGATTTCCACACATGCCCCTGTGTTGGAGGTCATTCACCTACAAGGTAGCCTCTGGCTCAAGGACCAAGCGCTGACCAAAAGCATCTGATGTTTTAGAGGGCAGTATGGTAACAGTTTCAGTATTTTAGATTCTCCAGATATGCCCCAGAAAATTCACTCCTGAATTGTCTTTAAAAAGAAGGGCAGGATTCACCACTGGAGATATAGTCATGTCTGTACTTCTGTAACAGCAGGTAGACATTGGAATAGTACATCCTAAAATGCAAACCTTTCATCTGTTCCTTTCGATTGAAAAGCACAGGGATTTTACAGCATAGCACGATAGATTGCTTAAACAAACGCTGACTTCTCTAATCTTCTGGGGAAAGGCAATTTCCCTTTCTCAGTGTTTGCTAAACCCCTTTGTTCAACCAAACATAAAAAAAAAGACTTCTCAAAGAAAATTTCACTCACTTCTCCCCCCAACCTGTATCTTCCAGCCTGTATTTACAGCACAGAAACATATCATGCAAGATACATGAAAGTAGTTACTGTTATTAGGCATGGATCTGTATTTTGAGTTGTGGTTGTGGCAGCATAATGTGCGATTGCCTAGATAGTTCAAAGCATTAGCCACACTGCATACAGTGACTGTTGCGATAATGATACACTGAAGAAGACATGAGATTAACGTTACACATCTCTGCTACTAGATTCCACAGATCATTGCTTTTACCATTTGCAAATCAATCACCAGAACCACCAGTTCATACAATAGCAGTTACTTGTGAAGCTAGAAGCTTTATAATCTTTTCAAATTAGTAATTGTATCCCATGCCCCACCTTCCCTCCCCCCAAAAAACCAAATCTAAATAAATTCTGTTAACCCAAAAGTCAGTCAAGTTATTACCTGTTCTGGGACAGGAATGGGAGGAGGCTCCAAGTCTCTGGGAATTTGGTTGAGTTTTTTTTCTATGTCCTACACACCCCAAAGAAATTCTAAAACCTTCAGTGCCAGTGGTGCACCAGCACTGGAAGTCTGAAAGTCTTCAAGGATAGAAAAGCTGTTCTGCTCCCAGCCCTGTTCTGAAGATACAGCAGTATCAGGATATGATAGCAGCTAACCCGTGTGGGTATTATTCAGAAGATCTTGCAGAGCTTTCACATATTCACACAACTGGTACCACTGAATAAGCACTGTAAGTACTAACACAGCATATCTGAGCTTACATCTGCTCCTTATTCAGCCTATTATTGGCTTTAATGAAGTGAAAGGCAGAAATGAGATGTCACTTAAGATGGATTCTCCTACACTTATTCACTTGTAGCATTATCTAGGATTCACACATATTCAAATCCAGAAGATATGTCCTTGCTTTAGTAGGTCTGACATCCTGATAAGAGATGTAACACTTAACACATTAGCCAGAATGTTATACTGTCCTGAGTTCAAGACAATATCCAAGAGAAAATTCCTTCTGCAGATTTTGAAATCTCATTTCAAAACAACATATCCTAATATGTTATCAATTATCCTAATATATCAAAACAATATATCCTAATACCTCTCATCATTTTAATTTGAGAATGGTAAAACAAACAAACAACAAAAAAACCCACAGCCAAATCTTAAGTACTGGATACAAAACCAACCCATATGGGTCTTCTTTCCCCTGAAAGCTTCCTTACCTCCAAGTACAAATGCAAACAGCTCTGTCTAACCACCATCACACATTTCTGCCCTTCTTCCATGTAGTATCTTGGTTTATACTAGCCATTCTGTTGATAATGATTTCAATATTTACAAGCATTCGTTTCATTATTCTAACATACTACCAAGAGCCAATCAACATTCAAAATACAGGTGAATCCAACATTTATAAATGCCAAGTGATTCTCTATTTTATTTTATGTATTTCTAGCTCAGTGAACAAACACAGCTAACTCTTTCTCAGCCTGATGCTCACTTGCAAGTCAACAGTGATAAGCAAAGTATCAAAATAAACCAAACTTTGAAGGAGGCAATTTCTCTCATCCAGTAGCAAATCATTACCAAACATACGACATAGCGATTTGTTCACAATTCCTGCATCTACGTGGGGTAACTGAAATCACTGAGTAACCAGAGCAGTGAATTATTTTTTAGAAAATTTGAATTTGACATACTGAAATGAAGGCTTAAAAATTGTTGTTTCTTTCAGAGATGAGAATAGACAGATAATGTGAGCATCTCTGGTTTCATTTTGGTTGTTTTTTTTTTTAATCTAAATTCATGGTCCCTCCCCTTCTATAAACCTCCCATCATAAAACCCAGCTCCCTCCCATCTGCCCCAGATGTGAGTGGGAGGCCAGCTGGTTCAAGAACAGGATACTTCTGCTAAAACACAGAATCAAATACAAGAAAACCATAAAGGAGGAATATGTTGGTGTCTCGCATTTTTTCATGTTAATGTATCAAACTAAGGTAGGGTCAGATAAGGCGCTGTCTCAAATTTGGGTTCCAGTTCAGCTCCTACATGCACATACTCTCAGGCACAGACAGCATTTCCTACACTCCAAGACTGGAAGTGTCAGACCATCTCCGAAGATGCACATCAGTGCTGGGACAAGCCTGCAGAGGAGAGACAGGACTTACTGGTACAGGGGTTGTTTGTGGCCTCATGTCTCTGAGCGAGCGGCACTGATTCATGGCCACCTAGCTCAGGGAATTAGCAGAGACAGCGGACGCCTGCCTGTACAGACAGCTGCAGCTTCACAAGAAGCGAGGTTGCATAGTTATATCAAGTCAGATCAGAACTCAGCCCAATTTCTCCATGCTTCTAACCAAGTTCTTTCCTATAGCTGAATTATCCTTTTTTTTCCAGATGCTTTAGTGGAGTAACATGAGCTAATGGATGCAGCAAGGATAATGCTCATCTTCTAGTTTAATACTGTTCCCACACAAACTTCCCACAAACAATGGGTGCAATTCCATGTAGAGCTGTAGGTTGGTTGTGTCTAGAAGAAGCAGTTAAAACCAAAGCTGGTCACTTGATTTGCTAATATTCCACCAAGGTATCATTTATTATGGATGCCACTGTTCATTACACAGGGCCTTGGCAAAAATGCAGAAGAGTTTGAAGAACAGCTTCAGAAACAAACATCATTTTATAGGACCCTTTAAAGCACTCACTCTCAGCTCCCAGTTCTCTTTAGGAAGCAGCAGTGTCAGAATGATTTCTTTATGTCTATCTTTATGTCTATGCCTACTTTCACAGCCGCTCTTAAATCATTTCTCCCTACTTCAAAGTGAAGAAGTAAGTACAATCATATGTTCCTCACAGCAGGACTTTTCTGACTCCAGTTATGATGCTCTGGACTTTTCTAGGGCCAAAATAAACACAGGCTTATTCCCCTCCCTCTTCTCTAACCACAAGCCTTCATACTCCCTTTTCACATGGGGCTGAAATGCCATAAAAATCTCACAGGTTCAGAGCACATCCCACAAAATATCCCACAACCTTAACATCTTCTTTACCAGGTGGAGAGTAAATGCAGAGCATGCAGCACAGGAATCAAGGCTACCTGAGTGTGATAGGAGCAGATCTGCAGAGCATAGCAGCTGTGCTGAGGCCCCTGCATTTTGGGGGACTTATTTCAGACTAGCCTGAGCTTGATTTAAGTGGGCTAAGCGTCCATTAGCAGACAGATTAGGTGCACTCTTGGAGCACCTCTTCTGGCTCAGTTTCGTGCTAAAGAAATCCACTTTGTGCACTCCAAGAACCACAGTGCAGTGAATAAGAGATTACCTTAAAAGCTTACAACTGACCTGAATTAAAACATCAGGGTAAATACCCACCTGACAAGCAGAATTTCTTTTCTGTATCCAAGTACTGTTTTGACCTGATTTACAGCACTATGTAATACCATCCGAGCAGTTCCAGTTCCCTGATGTTAGTCACTATTCACTAATTAAAGAAATATTATATTTGATAGCTGATGAAATGAGGTCGACGGGTAAGCAAGAAGAAAAGGATGAAATCAACTTACTAATTCAAAATCTTAGAGGCCTTAAATTACTTTCATTAAAATGCATTTTACTAAGACAGAAAATCAACATTTGAAACAAGTTTTCAAAGTCATAACCCTCCATTCTTTTTTAAACTTTATACTGGCTTTTAACTCATTTTTTAAGAAATTAGCGCTTCAGTGACAGTTGTGATCAAAGCTTCTCTTTCTGCAGTCAGTAAATAAGGTTGCTACAGCTACCCTGATGACAGATGTGTTTCTAGCACTTCCACACTCTGTTCCAACCTACTGGCTGCAACTGATTTATAGCCTTCCTAGAATACCTTTAATATCTGTCTTTGAGTTTTGTTTAGTTATTTAGCATTCAAAATTTCATTTTATTTGTATGCATTAATAATCCCTGTAGAGGTGCTTCTTAGCACCTTTCAGATGTGGTTTGCAAAGTAATTTACAGATGCTAAGCCTAATTACTGCCCAAGAGGTTCTGCTCTGCCAGAACATACTACCTTCTCTGTTTAGCGATTGCACAAAGCAGTAATTGATTCAAGATGATGCTGGATGAACCTGGAAGACACCGGTGAGGCCTTGACCCCCAAAAGACTTGTGTGTACAAAGATGCACAGGTTGCAAACAGATTATTGAAAACAGGGAAGAAAACAGTCCCAACCATTTCTTTGGGTCATTCCTGGCATAGGTTAGAACAATTCTGTGAAGGTCTTAAGAATATGCAGTCTAACCATGGTAGCTGTGCAGCTGGAAAAATAAAGGGGCTTGAGAGTGACTGATCAAGAGCTGCAGGACAGGCTAACAAGGTGAACCCAGCTGTTGGAGGAGTAACAAAGGTCTGTACAGGGGACTGCGATGTCGTGTGGACGAAGAGATACAGACTGGGAAGTGTACTACCGCAGCATATAAAGACATATAGCATGCATTGAACACACAGTGCACACAATATAATTGAAGCCTGCATGCACACTTTGCAAATAAATAAGATATTCAACCCCTTAGTGAGATAAGATGCATAAGAGGATTATGCTGTATAAAGAGGAACTCTAGCTGCAACTGTTTTGGGGTTAAACTCCTTTCCATCCGCTTGATCCCAAGTCCCTAGGGTTACGTTTTCTCTCTATCACGTGGACTTGAATAAAGGTTTGTTAAGCCAGTTTCAAGCTGAGCTGAGTGTCTGGACAAGTGTAAGCAAGTCTGCTCTCCAATATCAGTTCTTGGATGAACAGCAGCACCCAAGTGTGCCAGCAGTGACCAGCAGGACCAAGCAGCCCATGAGGGAGGCACCCTTGGAAGAGCTGGTGATGCCAAGCACATGCATCACTGGTAGGTGTGACAGTACAAGCAAGCATCAGTGAAGTCACAGGTAACTTAGTGTTTTCTTGGCCAGCCAATAAACTCAAGTTTTAGAAGCAAAATTCAACCTGGAGTTAGAATATTTGCTGTCAGTATTAAAAAAAAGAAAGTTTCCATTAATCTATATGTATAAGTTTCCATTCATTCTATATGTATTTTTAACAAATAACAACTGTGGCACTGACATAACTGAGTAGACACATTTTTAGCTGCAGATGCTAAAAATAAGAACATTCAAAATAAACAGTTTCTGTTTCCACTAACCACAGAAAAAGCATGAAAACATCTACAGAAGTCTTAACTATCAAAGGCACAGCTAGTAAAATGCCAGATTTTGCTCGGGTATAGAAATAGGCAGTTATAAATCTATTTTAAATGTATATGTGATTTTAATAAGCAAAGAGAAAGCGATCCTGACAATAGTACTGTTGTTGGACTACATCCATTACACTCATTTACAACACAATATATGCATTTTATAAACAGCAAGCAATTTGGTTTTGTGTTGAGATCTAAATTTGTCGATTGAAATTTATACTGGGGAGGTCATAGATGAAACAACCCTGAGATAAGGAGGACTATTTATGTAGTTGGTACAGCATCTAAAAAATCAGGAATTTTACCAGGTTTGGGTGGGTTGGGTTTTCTCTTTTTTTTTTTTTTTTTTTCAAAACGTTGTTCAAATATTTCAACAAATATAAGGAAGACTCTGTCAAAAACAAAGTAAAATGTATTACAATTGGAGCTTATAAATACTGTATAGACTAATAAACAAGGATTACTGAGATGCATGATTTTAATTTAAGTGCTTAGATCAAGCAAATGTCACTTTAAAATGGCAAAGTGCAGAGGAAAATACTCAGCCTGCATGCATGGTTATTCAGACAGCTGTAATTCTTCCCAAGGTACAGCCTGAGCTCAATTTATCACTCTTTTCAGTTTCAAGTCGTGCTAGAACAGGGATGCATGAGGAAGAAAAGGTCTCATTTTATAGAGCACAGCTAGGCTAGGGATCATTGCAGTCAAAGCATTAGCAGGGCAGCCTAACGGCCAGAGCCAGATACCAGGGGAACGTAGAGAGTGCCAAGTTTAGACCAAAATAAAACCCAAGGTCCAAGAAGAAACTGAGAGGAAAAGCAGCGATCTCAGTTGCTGGCCAGCTGAGGAGTAGTTTTAACACTCCCCAGAGGCCAGGTGCAGCGGGAAGCCTCAGGCCTGAGTAAACCTTTTGCGTTTCCAGGGATTGTTAAGAAGCCACAGTTGAGAAATAGCTCCTGCCCACACCTGCATATCCTAGACATCCACCTCCACCTGCTGCAAGAGACTGTCCTAGAGATGCCCTATTGATGCCAAATACCACAGGGCTTATTAGACAATGAAGATAAAACTCCCACTAGCTCCAGCTTTCTGTCTCATTTTGTATCAGCAGTTACCCTTGCTTCCTATTCATTATGTTGATCCTTTTGGTGACAGAGCCAGAGATCCATCCTACTACACCACTCAGATTTTCATGGGGAAGGCATGCATGTTGTGTCCATTAATTAATTTCCATCTCATTCAAAATCAACAAAGTTAGAATCTCAAAATAGGCCATCATAGTCAGCCCAAGGTGCATGTCAAGTCACAGGGCTCTCTTTCTCATCTGGAATTACTACCCAAATGTAAATGCAGAACACAGACAACTTTATCATATAATTTCTGTCGCTTATCCACTTAGCTAACACTTCATGAAATGAAAGCCAAAAAACTAAAATCAAGGCACACTTTAACAGTAGACACTTTGTGCTGATTTCCTCCCATGAATAAATTTTTAACCAGATTTTTCCCTTAATTTAAAATGATACCTTGCAATCAATTTAAGATAAGCAGAGGAATGCTCATTGCTCACGCACTGCCTATAGTCAGCGTAGGCTCTATTATTGATGCATCTTAGTTTATAGGCATTTTAACATTGTGTTGTCCAGCATGTAGCTTATAACTGATCAGACGGCTGGTTTTCAGACTGGGTGTAGGAAAACAGTTTTAAGCTCTTCCACACAGAAAAAGTTGGACCATCTCATTTGACAGCAATGTACTCTGAGGGCATGGCAGGGTTAATGAGGCTAGTGCTAGGGTATGGCTACATGAACAAACTGCTGCAGGGTAAAGGAGTACA
Organism: Egretta garzetta; assembly: GCF_000687185.1. Lineage (NCBI taxonomy): Eukaryota > Metazoa > Chordata > Aves > Pelecaniformes > Ardeidae > Egretta > Egretta garzetta. The sequence goes on along the minus strand of NW_009259308.1, from coordinate 6,610,475 downwards.
GCTCTACAGTGTGTGAGCTGCTCCACAGCTCGCTCTTACCTTGCGGTACCATCTTTCTCTGTAATAACTTGTTCTTGTAGCCATAACCCTAGGAATATGCTGGCATGTTAGCAACAACGCATGCTTATTGAAAGGAGCAGATGTTAAGAATACTTTGAAAGGTTAAGAATCCCAGCAGGCCTGAAAAGGGAATGAAAATACACTGTTTATCCTTTTATTTAGCAAGATGAATGCTTGGTCCCCTCTGAAGCCACAGTTATACCTCCAGCCTTGTTACCGGTGCATGTGTGTGCTGGAGAATCAAGACTGCAGCTGGGAGACACTGCAGTAGGGAACAAACAACAAATCATTGGGATTGGGAGGCAATCCTTCATAGAGCAGTGAGTAGGATCAAACTCTCTGAGAATCACCTCCAGATCTCAGCAGGGGGGAGACACTGCAGTAGGGAACAAACAACAAATCGTTGGGATTGGGAGGCAATCCTTCATAGAGCAACAAGAGTAGGATCAAACTCTCTGAGATTCACCTCCAGATCTCAGCAGGAGATGTTAAAGGCAGATGGAGGGTGCAAGAGGAAATGTCTGCTCTTGCAGCAGTATTTACTCCTTCTTTGGGGAAAAGGCAGCAAATCACAGAAATATTCCTCAGGTTGGACCTGGCCCACAAGCTATGAGTCAAGATATGCCATGTAAAGTATACCCGCGTGTCTAGCTGCTATCAGTAGCAAAACACTAAGTGTAGCAAAGTACCAAGCACAAGAACTTGCCTTCCAGGAAAACAAAGAAAAGGTCTCTGAACAGGAACCAAATGACAGATGAAGCCTTCTTTCCTGACACGTTACCTCTACGCTTTAGCTTTCCCTGCTGGACCTACCTCTGTCACTGCTCAGTGAGGACCAGGGACAAGCTGAAATGGAGCCCTGGGCAGCAGGTACCTGCAGGGAGGCCCCTGATCAGGGCAAGTAAGACCTGCTGATGCAGTTGGGCCCTGACATGCTGGTGGTGGGTGGGCAAATATTTCCCTTACTGCCTTTCCTGCAAGGAAGTTAAGCATCATTTCACTGAAACACTGTGAGAAGCTACAGTTTTAAAGATTTCTAAAACTTTTTCAAGAATGAGGATGGCATATGAGTGCCAATTAGCATAAATCCCATTCATCTAAATACATGTTTTAATTAAAATAAAAGAATTTTTTCCTGAGGTCAATCAACATAACAGCTCTTCATCCTGACACTACCAAGACTGGCATATTCTTTATGCTCTGTTTGCAGTCCCATTGACTTTAACACTACTATTGCTAGAAGAAATCAGTATTAAGGCAATGAAGCACTGTCACTTTGCAGTGCTGTAAAAGAGATCAGGTGCATCTTCCTCATTACACACTGAATAATAAAGCAAGCTCTGTGCAGTTAAGCAATCATCAACAATATGGCAAAACTGATGCCCATCCCTCTGTGCTCATTCCAGCCTTTAAGCCAGCTCCTCTGTTGTACCAGTTTCCCCTCCCATATTATTTTTCACCTGGGCTGATCCCCAGTGAGGATCACCATACAGCTGTGCCACTGCCTGTGCTCAAATACAAAGAGGGGCAAGGTCAAATGGAAAGGTTAAGGGCTGCTTAATCCTCACTGGATGCTGAGGGGAAGCTCCCTGGAGCTGTGGCCTGGGTTGCTGTATTTCACCCAGTGGTCTCATTCTCTCATGCAACTGAAGTCAAAAATGGTCTGTTTTCAGAGACGCTAAACAAAACAAGAGCCCACCTTTAATCACAGGTGTCCATTACAGACTTGATTTTGTAATGTAAATCTGTTAAGAAAATTTAGCTACCTGGTCTAATTAGGTAACATATTCTGCAGGTTTTACTATATTACTATATATATTTACATGATGTTACAGTGGAGCTTCTCAGGATATGTTACTGTGGTAGCAAATGCTAGCAGGGTAATTGGTCTTCACTTTCAAAAGAAAGAAAAAGAGCCTAACACAAAAATAATACTCTTTCCTTACAGAGTAAGCTTCAGTAATGAAATTAGGACTTCTAACACAAAGCTATAAAGAGTGACAAATCTCTCTTGCAATTCTTAATTTGTGTTAACCCCTTGACTCTAGCAGGTCTGGAGCTCCTGACATTAAGTGCTAATGCGTTTAGCATTAAACATACACGCTAAATGCATTAGAATTATGCCATGCTAATGGAAGCATTCATGGCCTGTCAGATAGGTTGAGTATTTGCTTCACTTGGGTGTTTACTACGAATGAGGCAGTGTTTCAGCATCAAAGCCTTGTCAGAAACTTTAGTGATCTTTATTTGGAGAAATTGCATGGCACTATCCTCCATTTCATTGGTTTTTCTCCCATTCTTAACAGCTGAAGATTGGAGTTTGAAAGGTTACTCTAATTAATGTCTTACCACTAGCTCATTGGTATGTAACTTAAGAAGAACAAACTTTTGTTTTGTTACATCCCTAAAGAGGTATCTTTTGGATTTTAAATACAAGGAGCCTACTGAATATTGAATGCAACCTATCTTAAGCACACAAAGAGAAGAGAGTGCTGTGGTGAATCTGCTCTTTCTGGTATTTGAGTTCAGAGGTTTAAAAGAAAGAGGAACAGAAGCAGAAGAAATCAGTATCATAGGGTATTCAGTTGGTAAAATATTAATCCTATGATGTATTATGAAGTGCAAAAGCATGGTATACTTTTTAATACCCAGTGACACAAGTGTAAGTGTATTACAGCATGCAACACGTATATATACATCTAAGTATTACTATTCCAATGACTAGATCTATGTATTGTCACACATATCACTATATCAAACAAACATCCTAAAATATTCAGGCTGAGTAATTCCAGATCATATATAAACATATGTATACATACACAAACACACACCATAGTAACATACGTTTAGACCATTGCTCATAGACCATACTGGGAATGGCATTCGAGTGGAAAAGGGACAGGTTATCCATTACACGTACCAAGACTTCATGGCCATTGGGGTTCGGGAGGTCACTACCAAGCTCTGACTAACTGCTGCAGGTCTCATCTTCTCCACTGTCAGTTTATTTATCAGCATCACTACACAAAAACATAATGCTCCAGAGAATTTGTGTTTGCTTTTTAACTTTATGCAATTAGCCACCTAAATTGTTAAGAATTAAGCACAAATCATCCTGATAGCCACAGAATGTGTGCAATATTGTCCTCTGGATTTCAGGTTACAAGGGCAATAGAGATTTCAGTCCAGAAAGAAGCTGACACCTGATTTAGAGCTGCCATACAGACAGATTAGGCAAATGTTTGTGGGAGCAAAATACACGGCACAGCAAATGTTCTGCCCGTCACATATTATGAGCTTTGCCCAGGGCAGCAGAAGCTGAGAGCTGACAATGGATGGCATCTGGATTTTCAGAACAAACCCCCAAACGTTTCTTGTTATTCACAGCTGACAAAGCATCACTAAGACATGCTGCTTTTGATTTCTACCTGTCAGGCTACATTCCAACCCCTGTGATGCATCCACCTGGAAAACTCAGAGAGACAATTTTATGATGGGAGAAATAAGACAGCAACTGAATCTTTGCAAATGAGAAAGCGCATGGACAACTCTGTGTTGTTTCCTCCCAACAGCTTTCCCCATAAGCCGTCCAATGGCAATGCCCTGAGTAACCTAACTCCTCACTTTCTTCTCTAAAATGCTCTCTTTATGGTGAAATGCATGTCCAGGTTCAAATGCTTAATAATTCAGCATTAAAATACCTTGAAGAAACAAGCTTGAAGAAAAAAAACAGAGAGCTGGACTTGCATGGTACCGCTCACTGCCTTTGCTTCCCCACCTGCCCTCACGCCACAAGCCTGTGACACCCGAGGGAAGCCCACAGAGAGCAAACAAAACTGCAACTAGTAGGAGCAGAGCAAGCAGGCACTAAAACATGTGGTGGGAGGACTCTACCCCACACCACGCTAACCCAGAACAGTACAGGGGAGAGATGCTCTCCTTTCTTCAGACAAACCAGAGTATCAGGAGGAAAAAGCTGTCAGTCTTTCTTACATTCTTTAGCAGAAAAGTATCTGCTGTGTGAAATCGCCCTGTTTGTATGCTTTATCCCTGGCCCCACCCTAAATATATCTTTTTAGGCAGGCACTTGCTGGGGCAGAGAGCATCTTGCATACAGTGCTTGGCACCACAGGGCTCCATTCTTGGTGGGCTCTTAAGAACAACCATAAACATGATCAGTAATAATAATCCCTACTTAAGTTACTGGAGGTATTTTTAGGCTAATGCCCAGCTTAAAAGCATAATTCATTCACAACAATGAATAGAGCCAGCAGAGCATCAGTAATAATCCTCTCACATTACAGAAAGCATACTGAGACGTTAGAATAGCACGGTGACGATAACTCCTCCTCATTACCAACTGCGAGCTGCAATCTGTGTGAGATATCTTTTCCAACATCAAAAAGCACACAGTTCAGTGCAGGCAGGGGTAAAAGACAGAGACGGATGCCTTACGCTACTGAATTTAAAACAAGGACTTTTACTATACGCAAAGAAAGCCAGCCTTTGGAAATGGTTGGTTAAAAAGAGAAAAAGAAAGGAAGAAAAA